>NW_017277928.1:1056140-1317327 GCF_001594065.2 Cyphomyrmex costatus | reverse complement strand
CCCCCCCCCCCCCCCCCCGTTACTGTTACTATAATACTTTTTCCCTGCAGTTTTTATCCGCGGTAATATCTCAGAGTGAATGCTCCGAATGATTCTCGATGAATTATAACGACGCATAAGGATCAATGACGGTGGCTCGTATGAATCTTATATTCCCACCCTCGTTCGCAGTCTTCGGCCCACGACCCATATTTTATCATGCTCAGCCTTCGTAATCGATGCATTCGATAACAAATACTGGTGCGACTCGTTCTCCTTCTTATCCATCCTTTTCATAGCACAGAAAGTGACAGGGTGAGTTTGTCGCGTGGTGCAATTTTTATAGCGACGCAGCTTATTCTTCTTCGTACTTTGTTTCATTGCAATGTATCACGATTTTTCTTCATCGACAATTAACTACATAGTACGTCATTCTTCTTTGTGACTGTAATTCATTGGATATCAAAGAATAATATAAAGATTTATATATATATCTACTCATATTTATTTTAATTTTAATAATTTGTTGAAGCTGATATTCGCACATTAAATTTACCATACAATACAATTCAAAAATTCTGATGCAAACCTTATGGGGTATCGTTTATAGTGGTTGCTCTTCGAGACTTAATACGATACAAAATTGCAGCCTGAAAAACCTCTCAAAATGTCCGACTGATAACGAGCGCCTCGCATTAAATCTGGTATAACGATATAATACTCTTGCTACTCACCGGTGCGCGTAACGCAAGTTAGAGTCCTCGAATTTTTTACTAATATCGCGATAATGACTTGCCGCGACAGTGGTCTCGTTTAATTAAGGAACTTTTGTACATTCTCGTGTGCAATTAGTCCCTTTAATGGACCGACGAAGTAAACTAGCTATTTCGCGCGATGTTTCGCGATATTAAAGCGCAACTTCGGGAAGCCCAGTAAAAGCTTTAATTTTCAGCCGAGGATTTAATTCGAAGCACAGAAATTTCACGGCAACGTTTCGAAGATCTAAAAAAAAAAGCTCCGTCTCCTCTTTTCCAAGATACATTTTCAACAATTTTTTACGAAGAATTTAATGCGCAACTTACATGCGCAAATTTTTCCGCTACGATATGATTTATAAACCTTTTTAGAATTCAAATAAGAGTGACGCAAAAAGAGATATCTCTTTTACTGACGGAAGTACAAATTATGTTCAAACGTTTTCGTAAAAAAATAATTAAACTCTCGCGGTAATAAAATTACATATTTATGCAAAAAAATTGCATTTATATCAAGCTATGCTAAAGATTTAAGCTCCATCAAAAACTCGGTTACTTGGAAAATCATTTTGTCCGTGGGGAAGCAGTAAGACGCTTCGATATTTTAATCATGGAGTGAAAGAGAGGAAGAGAGAGAATCAAAGATGCATATTTCATATTCTCATGTAAATCGCGCGCAGAAAATTCATCCCGGTTTGTACATCGACTCTCGTGTACCGTTAATAGAATACGACATTATGAGAAGGATTAAATTATGGCCCGTCAAATCTCTCCAGCCCAGCCCTTAATATTTAATCCGTAAACTCGCTTAACAATACGCTTCCGGCCTCGTCAGCCATGTTGGAAACCGACGTAATCGTCCTGTTTTCCTCAACAATATCGAAGATGATTTCATTTTGGCCAAGCTATTCTTCGCGGAGTCGTTATTTCTTTGAATTGTTTCCACGGTTACAACATCAAATACATGTTGCAGAGCGCAAGGGTCGCTAGGTCCGCAATCTGCATGATTCACTTTATACTCCGTACTTTAATAACGAATCTTATCTCGTATCTTCTGCCTTTACTGGGAGTTTTTATTCCTACCTTGATATACGATTTTAATAAGGATATAGAACAGCTACCCAAGATAATTTAGCAACGATTTTAAATGATGTCTTGCATTTTTTGTTAATCATATTATAAATTATGACGCTTAATTTGTTCATTATTTCTTCATAAATTATAGACTTGGTTCGTTTGCGCTTGGCAGCAACTTTTCTCCATTATCGTCATTATCACAAAATAAAATGTAGATCGCGTCCTCTAATCAATAAGAAAAGAAGGGAATTACGTATACTAAACTAGCTGGCAGGTAGTAATTTACATTAAACGTAATAGAATATACATACATATTTGCGAAATTTCAGTCGAATAGCTCCTAACTTAAGCAACACGGCGAAGTGCGTTTCAGAAATGTAAGGAACGTTGCCGGGCGTTAAGGCGCTTTGGCTTCTGGCCACGCGATATTGAATATTATTTCATGTATTTGATCCGTGTTCCTTTATTTAAAAAATCGTTAAATATATAAACTCAGCAAATCACAAAATCATTTTTTCTAATTATTAATTGATAATAAATATTTTTGTGGCGTTAGATTTTTTGTAATTCATGCTAGTTTAAACAATTGATATTTATAATAAAAGAATCAGAGAGAGGAGGAAGTATTGTTATCGTGTGACTTTTAGATTTTTTAAATTAGAACACCGAGATGTTTTGCAATGTGTTAAAAAGCAACGCGAGAATAATTATTTCGCGTGAAGTTTCGGCGTGCTAAAAAGCCGCGCGTCAACAGCCGCGGCCGATATTAATGGAATAAAGTTTGTGGCCGCGTAACTCGAAGGCGCGAGGACGTAAGGTAACCGCGGAAAGATACACCGTGACACGTTGATTAATCGGAAAACAAGTTTCCGTCGACGCACCGCAGAAAAAGTAAAATCGTCGAACGAACAAACTCAATTACGCTCTTACCATCCGATATTTCTCGTCTCTCTGACGAATTATCGTACGATCGTTGCACTGAATCATCGACGTTCGTTTCGCGAACTTATCATTTCGCGAAGATTCAGTTCTTTAGAATCTTTAAATAATTTCCATATCAATATCTGCTGTTAATTTTTTTACTATTCTTTTACATATTTCAAATTTTAGCTATTTTGATTATTCTAAAAAGACTAAATAGTTCTTGGCAAATCTTATATTTACAATAGAGAGAGCTTGTATTGTTTATAATTTAAATAAATTTTAATACAAAAAAGTTTTAATAAAAAACTGACTGCAAACTCGATAGATTAATAGTAAAAATAAAGATCGGCTAAGGCTACTATTTCATTTATACGTTTTTGTCATATGACAAATTTTTCAAGCCCGTTAATTGGCTATAGGGCTATAGAGAGACAGAGAACCTCTCTGACACTCTTTGTCCTGCACATGTTTGTCGTACGACAAAAACGTACAATAACACCCAAAGGAATTCTTTGTATTTATTCTTTTGTGTCGTATATTGTCATATATGAATATACATATATATTATATATATATAAAATAAAATAATTTTTTCTTAAAAATGAGAGAAATTCTATATTCGCGATCGAAGTGCCTAAATATACCTTGCGTGAACTTATATGTATTTTAATTCTGCGCATTGAAATCTTTTTAGTCTTAAAACGTATTCATGAAAAGAATAAAAATAGTATATAATATATTACTTATTAAATTGTGTACAATTTAATAATTTTTTAAAAGAATATTAGTTGTTATATGTTCATATAAAAATTTAAAAACTACAACAAATAATTTACTGCAATAAACTAGGCGTTATACCAACGCTTTGTTTATTAAATTCACACAGAGATATGTATTGTAAGGACCATGCGAATGATCTTGGATACATTTTGAGCAATACCTTAGTAACAGTGGATTCATATATGTATATATAAATTTTTTCATATTTAATGTGAAGAGTTTGGTCCCGAAGATTGTTACCTTATTTTAGTTACATCCTATACTTATATATTTATATTGTATAATAATTACATATATGTATTATATATATATATATAGACTCTTTAAAAGTGCATCAATGATTTCAGTGCTAAACCTATAACAATTATAATTGATATAATCATCAGCGAATATTTACTGTGTATGTGTATTTTTCAGTAATAACATTGAATCATTTTTAGACAGTTATACATATATTTAAAAAAGTTTCGAGTACAATACATGTATATTGCATTTTATTCTATTTCCTTTTGCTTCTTTTTCTTCGGTCACGGTAAAAATAAGCTGACTGATTCACGGTAACCGTGAGATAAAAGATAGCTCTTCACACAAATGCCTGTCGGTCTATCGTCGCTATCAGCCGTTGTGATCTTTGCGAGAAAAACTATGGGCGCGAATTAGAGATTTAATCTTGAAGATTAGTTTTTCTATCATACTACGTTTCTCGCGATAGGAACACAGAGAGAAGCCTTTTGGCTCGAGATTCCTGAAAGGTAGGCAATATGTGTGTCACGTGCTGCTCCGTGCAGCCTCCCTCGCGCCTCCGACTACCCTCCGCTGCTCGCCTCCCTGTCTATGGCCCTTCCGGGGGCACCATGGGTCACGTGCTGCGCGTCAGAGCCGCGGGGCGATGTAGGAGCCCGGGATGGCCAGGGATGAGTCGTTCTTCGTGAACCGCATACCGAAAATCTGGCAGCAGCAACCCGATAAACACCCCGACACCCCTACGCGGCTCCACAGTGAAAATCGAAAGATCTCGGAATTTCCTGGCGACGGCGGATTTTTCATGGGCACCGATCCAAATTTGATCTTCAGTGAGATTCTTCGATTCTTTACATCTCGATCAGCTGAGGAAACGCGCCACGTTTTTTAAGATGTAAGAACGTTTCTTTCGTATTCTGACTTTCGTCAGGTGTGAATGTTAAGTAGAATGATTAAAAGATTATTATAATAAAACGCGCGCGCGTATATTGATATAATACAAGAAAGATAATTTAAAAATTATAATCAAAGAACAGAAATATTTTAAGTACTTCTAATATAGAAAAGATTCATTTAAAAAACGTTAATTACATTTTCTCAAAAAATGCTTTATTAATAAATTTCTATATTGATATCTATTGCTAGTTACTTTTTCAATACAAACCAATAAAAATGCTGTCATATTTCAATTGTAATGTACCGTAAAAGAAGTTAGTTCAACATTCAAAAAAATGTCTTGCTTACTTGAACGAGAAATCAGGTTTATGTATCAATAAAACTGTTTCTCTACGACATGAATATTATCGCGGGAGTGATCGCTAAAAACTCGTTCAAGATAAACTTTGTGTAGTTATGCATAGCAAAACGAACGACGAAAGCTTACGAGAAAATAGAATCGTACGTGAGTGCTAATAAAACGTAGTTTTTAGAATTATCGTGTGATAAAAAAAGCTCTTCGCACTGAGTGAAGTTATTTCTTCTTTGTGACATAAAAAAAAAATTAGGTTTTTCTACTAATCAAGGAAAAGTCATCATGGAAGTAATTAACGTGGCTAAAAAGTATACGTCTCTCCAATTAAAGTACTTTCTTCCGTATCACGAGTGTCAAGGCTAGAAAAGGATCTGAAAAAAGCCATTTACAAAAACATCGGTTCATAAATCTGAACGATTTTAAAGCGCATAATACAACATCATCTTCCCAGGAAGGTCGTCGACTGAGCCATAATGGCGCGCATTTGGAATGAGCGAAAGCCGCAAAATGTCCTTTTCGAGTAAACGCCGATCGCGGAAAAGGAAAAGAGGATGGAAGCGGATCGAGGAAACGACGACGAGAAAAGAGAAGAAGAATAAGTTAAGACGGAAGAGAGGAAGATAAAAAGAGAGAAATTTCGAGGAAAAGCGAAGTTGTGTGTGTACCCCTTTCCGTCCTATTACCATAGCAATGGCGGCAAATCAAATTGAATAAAAATTTATGTATCAGAAGGGCAATAAAACGGAATAGATTTGGGGCAGAACGCGACAGCAGAATGGGGCCGAATCCATCAGCTAGCCAAGATCCCGATAAAACGGGGGATCGCCGTTTGGGTCCTGGGGACCGCCGTACAACCAGCGAAGGATCCTCTCGCGCATATCCGCCGATTGGAGCGGGATCGTCGTCGAATTGTTGCTGCGAAATTTATTCCACTTACACATTCGCACGAGCAAACACGCGTATGTAGAAGGGCTTTACCGTTCTGCCGCTACCCCCCCGTTGCCATCGCCGCCCTTTTCCTATCCGGGCAGCGAAATCGGCTTTACGATATTACGCTCTGTCCGTGGAAGCCCAGGACATCCGGTTTATACGCCCGCTGCACCTTCTCGTCTTGTATTCTAGCACGCCTCCTTTCGGATATGCCATCTTTCAACGTTTCTTAAAATTGTATTGTTTTTATGAAAACAGCAATTTTTACGAAAGTTTGCGATATCGTAAAAGAAGACACCGCTTGTTGAAACCTCACAAATGTTTTAACGCTTACACCTGCTAAACGCAAAACATTATGAAATAGAGAGAGAGAGAGAGAGAGAGAGAGAGAGAGAGAGAGAGAGAGAGAGAGACTGAGGATATTAAAAATATATACAATTTATATAAAAATAGAATATCGCTTTTTCTGCTAAACGTATCAGATTTTTATATCTTTTTTCATTTTATATTCGTAATTTTGACACGGATTTACGAATAAAATCATTTCTTAATACTATTGCCAACAATTATTAACATATTTTCATATTGTCGTTCCTAATTTTGTATCGTGCGGTTACAATTAAGTTTAATAATAATTTATATTATAATTTTAATAAAAGAGCAACATCATAAACAGTGTAATCGTCTCTTAGCATATGTTTAGTTATTATTTCCGTTATTTCGCTTTCCATGCAGCTCTACATTCGTTTCATGCTTGCGTCGATCGGCAAGTGTTCCGCGTAATGACGTTTAGTGTGGCGTGCGATCATTGATAATTCGCGCGTGCAGCTCTAATTAATGTCGACGTGTCTGATAGAACGAAATAACGATTACCGTCGCGTACCGCGAGAAATGACATTATCAATTTTCGGTCGCAAAATTATGCAAAGCAAATGTTGCTAGCCCGATAGATGCGCCATGCACGAGCCAATGCATTTTAAGCAGGCAGGGAAGGGGAGGTTTCAAAGTAAACAACAAAGTGGCGGCCACGAACGAATGGATCTCTCACGGTAATCGAATTACCTTTCACACGCGTTGCCATCGTCGTTCAATCGGGGAATTTATCATTTTCTTAAAAAAAAAAAAAAGAGATAAACAAATATCGTTATTTAAAGAGAGAGAGAGAGAGAGAGAGAGAGAGAGAGAGAGATTTCAAGTTTTATATTTCAAATATAATTCGTAAAAAAATTAGAAATAAAAGATATTAAGATTGGATTGCTTACATGAATAAATCAACTAATTGTATAAATACGAGAGACGTCAGTTACGGTTAAAGTTAGGTAGGTATATTGGGTATAATACATTTATATATATTTAAATAATTTTTATCTCAAATATTCGATTACGCGCCATTTACTTTCATCAATCATATAAAAATAATTTAAACACATATAAAAATAAAACAAATTTTTAATCTTAAAAATTACACGCACAACTAGAGTGTCCTCGACTTTTGTTTCCTCAGTTATTCTCAACACTTTTTTCAATAGTATAGCGTTTAAGACGCATTTTTAACGTAAGAAGTAAAATTACTTTGGCGCACCCATCATAATAACTTCTACAGATTTTTTCATCTCTGTTGAGCGCGCGCGCGTGTACGCGCATCCTCTGAATCAATTCTCTTCCTATTTCCATCACAATCTTCACGGAAACGTTGGGATCGCAACAATTTCGTTCTTTCTATGCTGGCGAAATAGCGCCGTTCTCGGTAGGAACGCGACGAACGATTGACTACGAACGCGGAACGATCGCTTGCAAATGTAGATAAACGACGACGATACGTCCGGCGTTGGCGTTCGATCGCGAAACGCCTCGAAAATATTCAATTTCGCCTCGTCGTCGAATGACACGGATGCGCATGTCGCGAATACAACGCGCCTCTTCGTCGTTTCCACGACCACCAAGTGCACACACCGTGCATCGCGGTACCTCGCAGCTCGTTTCGCGAGATTGAATCAAGTCCGCATGGCCGGGTTAAGGCACATGAGGTCTGAATGCATAATGTCGATGTAAATGAGAGCCAAAGGTAAGCTGTCCCTTCTTCCTCATCCTTGGTGAATGCGAGCAGCCCCGTTTCTCTTTACTCTTTTCCCTCTCCTCTCCTATCTCCGCCCCTCCCCCTCGACGCCTCTTCTCTTTTTATTTTAATAGTTCCCTTTCCGCTCAGTTTCTCTTTCTTTCTTTTTATCCTACCGTCAGTGGCGTAATCTCATTTAGTGGGGTGGTCTTGCACGGCAAAATATGATTACGACGATAGCGGTAACGACGTTACCGGAGCTGACGCAGCCGGAGCCAGACCCCATCTATCCCAGATGGGTCCTAGGATTGATCCAGATGAATACACACGGCGATACGTTCCGTCCGCGATGTCCGGTCTGCCTATCGCCACCCGGTCCCGCGAGGTAATTTAAAACAATGCCAATTGTTATTGGTTTAACTCGAGTTCGGCGAACACAAGTTATCCGAAATGTACTCTACTACTCATCAGTTTTGATAGACTTCAGCCTCGTTGACGTAACTAGATTGTTACGACACGTAATGGTAATTCATTTTATTTCATTATAAAATTATAAAAATTAAAATTGTAAATTCAGTTCATCAAGATTTAAATATTACATAAAGTACTTGGAAAATATATAAATTTTATAAATTTTTTCGACTTTCCTTTTACATTCACAGATCCATCTCTAAAAATAAATTTTCTTTTTAATCCTCTGGAATTAACGCCAAAATTAGTAACTCAGTTACTGACGCTAAATCTGTGAGATCTATTTAATATACGTTAATTAAAAGAGACTAATTAATTTTAAAAAACCGAAATGTATCTCATAAAAAAAAGAAATGTACTAAGATTATTTCAATAAGAATAATCCAAATGCAGATGTAACACAAGGAAACTGAATTGTTTAACATTTTTATGTAAAACAATAATTGCTACAATAATATAAGAATTAAGAATTAATAATAAAATTGAATAATGTATTTTTTTCTTAATAATACATCACAGAGAAAGTTGAATTATTTTTACTAATCAGAACCTTTCTTATCTAAATAATCACACTTTATATAGCGAGTTCAATAGATCCATTGTCCGAAGGAATATAATTTGGGTCCAATAGGCTTACATCAGTTCTTTTGCAAAATATTTTATAAACTTGAAATTTTTAGCGTTATGGATCTCTGTAGGTATCTAAACTTCAAATATAAATTCCGAATATAAAAATCAACACACAAATAGAGTGTCTGGTAAGTTTTGACAGAGCGTTCTTGCAGTTAAAGTGGACTAAACTGAGTTAAAAAGTCTTTTACCATTTTGCAATTTTTGCAGTAGTGAACGAGATATTAATTTCCAAAAATTGTCGAATAAATGGGGTAAAATCGACAACATAAAACAACTTTAAGATTTCTTCCAGAATTGTATTTTATGAAATATCTTAAAAAAGTGTTCTAGCGAACTCTTAAAAATATTTTGAAGTTATTTTATGCATCAATTGAAGACATTCTACTCTTGGGTAACTAAAACAAATTGCAAAAATTTCAAAGTGCACTTTTTGACTCAGTTTAGTCCACTCTGTAAATACACACTAGTGTTTTATCAAAACTTACCGGACACTCTGATAAATAATTCTTTGAAGTTTAAAAAAGTTTTTATCTTTATATATGTCCATATATAATATATCGAGCACGTACGATCCACTTTTTAAGGAAATTCCATAAATGCACTGAGCGAGTTCGTGCTCCTCGGGGTCGATAGGTTGCGAATAATCTTTTCTCCTGAGAGAAAACGATCGACCAGGCGGACGCTTTGTCCCCGACCTCTGGGTCGTGCGATGATCGATAACGTACAAACTCGATTCTCCAATGAAAACTTGCAGACTACTTTGCACCGGTGCTGTACGGGTCCGCGCGTTCCGGATACAAGAACCAGCTGGCTCTCCCGCAGGACTTGCGTTCGCTCGAGGACGTCATCCGAGTGCTCGGCAAGCATCGAAACCCGGCGGCGCCGCGCCATAGAGCGGGAGAAGCTAAATTCTACGTAGAGCTGTCTGGGTTTCGTGTAGGATATTCGCGTTGCGCAGCTAATAGGAAATCTCAGGGGTACGGCTTAGATCTTTGCCAAGCAAGTCGGACGTGTTTTGAGAACATTAAGATGTTCTGACGTCTTCAGGACTAAAAACGTGATCGATACGACACCAAGAAAGCTCTCTGTTCCGCATGATTCTCTTTGACGTCAATGGTTTCATAGTCGAAACTTGGCGACTCCTCTTGACGGGTTTTGTGACGTTTCTAGAAATTATTATTATTCCGTGAGAGAGATGGAGTATACGCGAAAAAACAATCGTCTTTTTCCTTATTTCAGCTTTTTAGTATCTAATTGTTCGGACAAACTGCGCTATTTCTCGGACATTCAGTGTCGATGCAATCGATACGGAATTTTTTGTGCCGGAGCTCAGATCGTTTCGTGGATAATCGACGCGATGGAAGAATCTCTCTTTTTCTCTCTTTCAGGGAGAACAGAAATCTCAGCACACTCGAGCTTCGCTTTAATTCCCTCCGGAGCTGAATCCTACCGCCTTTAATTGTTTCCGCACCGATGTGCACCTCATAAAAACGGACTTGCGGATTTGGTAGAACTTCTCCCGCCGCCTTGCGTCGCGCGACAGAGATAGCAAGAAATTAATTACTGTTTTTCAGTATGGCGAACTGAGTTGTCGCTCCTTGATTTCGGTCTTGTTAGTCATCTCGCTATGCAGTTACGCATTGTCTTTCGTAAACGGCGTTATGCATTATACGTAAAATAAACATGCGTAAAATAGATTCGCCAGTAAATGGCCACTGCATACTTATTTTGTTTTATAATCATGTAGATTATATGTATTATGTATCATGTAATCTATGTAAAGTATATAATGTACCTAAATATTACATACATATAAAATTATATAAATAACTACACTGAGAAAAAAGTACAGTAACAGCTACACCAATTTTATATGTAGAATATAATATATGTATAGTTGAATAAAAATATTTTATAACATGAAAATTCTACATATATAAATCTTGCATAGTTGTCATTTTTATAATTGCCATCGCTATTTCTTTTTCTCTGAGTGCATAGTATAAATATTATTTTAAAGCAGCGACAGGAGACTACAAGCATTATAAAATTACAAATACAAATAATTACTTTTATGTTAAAATAAATTATGATTACAAAGACAATAATTGTCGTCTTTATAGTCATTAATTTTAATAAAAAGTAATTATACTTATTTGTTTTAGTGCTCTTTTTCTTCTGTTAAATTAATATAAATTATACGAAATCGAGCACCTTGTGGTAGAAATTCACCGTAATAAGAGAACCGGATTGCTTCGCCTATTTGGTCCGAGGAAACTTTCTCGCGGATTTATTGTTTTCATCATGCCAGTGTTCAAGCGACTTGGATTAGCGGATTATTCCGCGATTCACTTTAATCTCCGAAATATATATCTGTCTGCGCATTTGTCGCTAACATTAATTATGGTACAATAAATGAAACTTTTTTGAATATTAGCAACTTAATTGTCTTAACGTTATGCGTATATTTTCTATTTGTTTATATTGTGATTTTCATGTATGTATAAAATTCGTTCTACCTAATAAATTCCTTTTTATCCATTTAAATACACATTTAAATATTATATAAATAAATTATTTATGCTAGAAAAATATCCGCTGAAATCACAAACATAAAAATGGTGAACTGTAGAACACACACAGTTGATATATATCTATTTATATATCCATTTATACAAGGTTGTTAATTAGTTAATTAATTAATTAAGTAAGTAATTTTATACACTATTCACTGTAATTTTAGGAGGAAATGTGGCAATATAAGCGAGACGTGACCTAATGTTCACTACGACCTCGTCATATATGGTAGGCATCATCTCTGCTGTCGACAGACACGATGTAGGCGTAGAGAGAATGAACAGCCTGGCAGTGCTGAATTATGATCGAACGTTTACGCCACAAACGTATAGTTGATTTCGGAATGAATCAAAGTCGAGTATTTACCGACAATGTCCCTTGTCTACACTTCAAATGCATTATTTCAAAATTATTTGTTGATTGGTTCTTTGTGCCGCTAATTGGATCATTCTAGTAATTAATTTTGTTTTATGTTGTTTTGCAAAATATTATGTAATTTCACTGTTTACATAATAATTAAGATAAATTTTAGACATTAGCAAAAAATATATATTTATATAATAATCACTAGTTGAAAAAATAAGCTAAATATCACAATACTAACAGTCACAAAATGTATAATGTAAATTAAAAGGAAGAGCAAAATTGATTAGCTACGCAAATGATCGAACGTGTCGCGGTCGGGCTTTTGGATATGTTTCAACAAGCGTTTGTGCATCGTTGATTCGCGAGGCCGCTTTCGAAGCGGCAGTTGCCGCTGCTGGATGAATAGCCACCGTCTCTCGGTATCGTGCGTTATTGCCCAGCAACTCGATTGCATCGCTGATTTTAATGTGTCGCGAGGTGGGCCGCATTCACGTTTGCACGCATCAATAATGACGGAGCGCGTGCAAAATCAATTAAATCAATTAGCGGCGTGAATCGAGGGGCGAAGGGTTCGGGGGAGGGACGATGACTCAAAACCGCCTGTCTGTCCGATGTGTGCCTACTTGTCTCCGCAATGCACGACCTATCAGTACTGCAGATAACGGCACACAGTTTAAATGGCGCTGGATCGATCATGCCGCCGATACCTTCCGTCAATTTTTTTTTTTGCACTGTAAAAATGTACACACAATTCTTCAAAGAAATTCTTCGTTAATATCAGCGTTCATATTTTCGCAGAATATTCATTTAGCCGCGATAACGCGCGGATCTTAAAATTCATTGAAATTGATTCACGCCGCTTATGGTTCGTATACTTAATTCTAAAAAAATTCTAGTACATTTGTCAAAGCTTTAATAATAAATCTTTTCTACCATCAACACAATAGAAATCGGATTGTATTTGATTTATTTTTTACAGATTTATCTACCAGAATTTACAATTCAGTGGTGCCTTATAGACACAATATGTTACCGGAGGAGTTCAGAGAAACAAATGTAACTGTATCTCAACACATGAATGTATCAAAAGTTTATAATTAAATGTTTTAACTAAAAAATTTACAATAAATGTGAAGCATTCATTTAAAGAGCATGCATTATTACTGTATCAATTAAGTTCGCGGTTACTATTTGTGGTCGAGTCCGGTCGAGATGACTTTGGAAATCATCATTCCAGTATGTACAATGACGATCGTCATTAACATGGGCGATATGGAAAGACAACTGGCGGGTTTCGCGCATCCGTGATTCGGTTATCTCCTCGCTTGACTTAAGATTGATACTCGTCGTGTACGTATCGGTGGACGTTAGCAAAACTGCATGTTCACCTAAAGCGCATTAATTAAATGCCATTCAGCGATATAGCCCGCACGATCGTTATGCGGCGGGGCGCGATCGTCATTCTCTTCGTCTCGCTCTCGCCCTTTCTACTTGCGAAATCCCACCGCAGTCAGAACGCAACCGCATTCGCACGCACCATTCGTCCTCGCGCATCGGAAGTTCGGAACTTCCGCATGTGTTGCAAATTAACGCGACCGTTCTTGCGAACGGTGCATCGCGGGCGCGGTCGGCACGATCGATAGCTCCGGATAAACGAAGGCAATGGTTGTGTATGATAAAATTTATCCAGCGACTTGCCCTGACACGTGATTTGCGTCGCAGTAAACGGACGCGTGTTACAAAAATAATAATATGCATATCTTTTTCAGATAAAAATTACGTTATATGTACAAAAAAAAAATAGCACAATAACGTAGACTAAAAGTAATATGTTGAAATATAAAGTATTATTAAGAAAATTTTACCACTGAGAGATTAACGGATGAATGGATTAACGGACCAAATAAAAGAATATATACGATTATAAAATATTAGCTAACCGACAATTTCGAATGCCATGTGATTCGAGCATTTCGCGTCTCTACTCGATTACGCATTTTGTTTCGCTGTAGAATCCACATGGCATTACAGAACACGCGACTTTCGGCGCGTTGTTTCGGAAAAAATTGGATCTGTCGATTAATTCACTGCACACGAAAACGAATTATCGTATTATTGCCGACAATGGCCGGCTGCGAATAAACAAAGTACAAAAATTCGAAAGTTTCGATAAAGAGCACCAATTTTAAAAATACTCCAATCCATATATATATATATATTCTCTTTTTTCAATTTTTTCTTGACAAATTTGTAATCACATTACTTCGAATGCATACTTGATTACTGCAGAGCAATGTCGTCTGAATTTCGCATTACCTACTCTTTAAAAAGTCGCGTTTAAAGATAAATCTCATGAATGGTTTATGATTGATAAATAACTGTCAAGGGGAACCTGTAAATCTACTTGTTCTTTAATACCTGTAAAATACCTGCTTTTACGAAAGATGCCACTGTATATCTGCGATAGTTAGGAAATCATTGCAAAAGATGGATTTTACTGGCGATTAAAGCGATGAAAATCGTGTTTAGCTCTTGTCGATTATATTTGTGTTTACAAAAAGGATTAAGTTTATAATTGACAAATTATACAAATACTTTGTTTCCTACGTAAATAATTCTCATATTTTTATATAACAAATTTATTTTTTATATAAAATCATTACGAATAATAAATCAAATGGATCTGTGAAGTTAGCATGACATATTTTCATTTTTAATTTTTTAGTATTACAAATGCGAAACTATTAAAACATGTAGTGAGAAGGCTCGTTAAGTTTTTCAAACTAATAATAAATATAGTCTTTATTATTAGTTTGCGAAACTATTGTTTATTTTTATAAGGAACTGTATAGAACTATGAAAAGTGCTATTGGAACTGTTGCAATTTTTTTGATATCGACAGAATGTCGTGCTAACTTCACAGATCTAAATCAAATAGGGTTATGCTTATTTTTATAAATAGTAATTATAAAAATTTCAATATTTTTTTTAAACACACATTGACTCCCATCAATATGTTAGTCACACAAATAAATCAACTAAATTTAGGCTTAAAATATAAATAAAAATTTTTTTACGTTAAAAGTAGATAAAGCTAAAATTCGAAAGTCAAAATTAGTTTACGCTGAGAGTATCTCATAAACGCAAGAGGAGAGATATTAAACTTCCAAACTTGTTTGGATTCCACGATTTTACGGACGACACGTGGTTCGCCAATTGGAAGCGTTCGATACGCGAGCCAATCGGTGGCAACGATGGGAAACGACGGGAAAACGCATTTATGCATTCTGTTGGCGTTTCCAACGTATCGTGTTGGGGTGCGTACGAGCAAAAACAAATTCGCGAATAAATAACGTTATTTATGAGGTCACCGGATAGAGGGGTAGAAACGGGAGGAACAAATAGCTAGTGGTGGAAACGAAATCGTCTAGCATTTGAATAACGTAAAACGGGGTGAATAGGATCGCATTTATGTGTGTGTGTGTGTGTGTGTGTGTGTGTGTGCGTGTGTATCTATTTGGTATACAATGATATCATTAAAAAATTGTTACTATTTGCTTGCTTGCGTATAAAGAGAACGTAAACATAAAGAAAAGCAGAAAAAAAACATGTTCTTAAAAAACATGCTTTTATTCTTCTACAATCAATTATTACGATAAAATTGCTTTTAAAAATTATTATTACCAAATTATAATGATTTAAAACATTAAAATTTATCTTCTGAAAAACGTTGCTTTTTAAGTCGTTATCATAGCAAATGAGCGATATATATGTATACACTGAGAGAAAATTGTGCTGCATTTTAATGAATATTTGTTTAAATAGTTGAATATTTATTAAATATAAACATATATTTATTTAGTACCAGGACCATTAATTTAATGTAAATGTTATTTCTTATTCAATAAATATGTATTTTTCATAAATAAATGTTACATTAATACTATTCAAGCAATTATTTATTAAAATTTAGTACCTAGTTCTATTAGTGTGCACATATACACGCACATACACACGAATAAACTTAATATTTAATAAAAAATTTGATTCATATTAGAAATCTTAGCAATAATATACTATAATAACAAACTTCATTTATATGTATAATTTATCAAGCAGTTCAAAAATTATAATTGATTATTAATAGAAGTTTATATCACAAAAGACTTTGTTTTTTTGCCTGCTCCCTCTTCTGTCTTTTTTTTTAACTTTTATAAAATTTTTTAAACATTTTATCTCTCTTTCAATTTTATGAGTAACTGTATTCTTTGGGTAACAAAATATTGTATCAATTGCGATATATTGATGTATACACATTTTAATCTTCTCTACTAAAATTACATATTATGATACCAATATTATAAAATTTATGACGTAGAGAGATTTATTATTATTGTTATTGATAAATCATAGTTTTTATTTTGCTGTTTAAGAATATAAGAGCCCGTAAATCAAGAATTACAAGTCTAAGCAGAGAGTGAAATATAGAGACTTATCCTATAGAATACATCATCAAGTTTAGGGTTAATCTCAGAAAAAAGGGGATTTAATGTCGATCCGTCTCTTGCGGTTGAGTCTTATGTCGTCAATAAATTATCGCGGATATAGGATAAACGTTTCGTATAATACCACACTGGAATTCTGGACGCTATGCGATAACAGGGTAAACTGCTCCTAGGCTTCCCGGACAAATATCGATCGGGATAATGTTGGTAAGAAATGTAGAGTAGTGAAAAAGCTGATGCGATCCGTTTTATTGCGGTTTAATACATATATGCCTTGCCATCTGTGTGCAGCATTTTTACTCTTAGGCCGACGATGATTTCTATATTTCTTTCCCTTCCTTCTTACTGCAACTTTAAATCAAAAAGTACGATATTTTACAACACAGGGAAAGGCCCAAACACCTGATGGTAGAAGGCCTTTCATAAATCAATTGCCGTTAAGACTGCAGGATTTTAGTTTGTCTCACAAATTCGCGAAGGAATTCGTGGATCCTCGCATGAGGCTTGCATAATCATAGTTACTTTTTTAATTTCAAAGCAATGTTGTAAATTAGTATACTTCAAACGTACCATGCAATGGATGTTTGATCTTGTTAATTATAAAAAAATCTCGATCGAATTTCGTGTAAATAAGTAATACTAAATTCTGTGATTGATTACCTAGGACAAGTATTCATAGTCGGAGCTTATAATTAAAACCGTCATAAGCACAGTCTTAAGGTATCATAAGCTAATCACAGAGCAGTATTAACATCTTAAGATATTATTTAAGATGATCTTGAAATAAGAACCGACTATGAATACTGGTCTAGCTGGCTTCTAAAATCCTCGGCAGTTTTATCATATAACATTACATCGTCTTTGAAGAATAAAGATTATGTAAATATGTAAATGACTACTACCTTCAATCAAGTTTCTAATTTAATATCCATATTCAGAGTTGTTACATAAATCTTGTATAAAAAAGAATGTTACAGATAAGATACATGAATAAAATTTCAAATTTTGAGACACAAATAGTGTAATATTATCATATCTTCCTTTACTGATAAATAGCTTAAAATATGTTATCTTACAATGTAATATATTTACCTTCTGTTTTAATTTATGTTTCCAAAACATGCACTGGAAAAAGTTCTAAATATTACTTTTCTGTACTAACTTATACAATTTTATACTAATTTTGGAAGCGCACATATAGAGAAATATATATATCAAACGTAAATGTTAAATTTTATTTTAACAAATACTGAAAAAGAGATAATAAAATAACACAGCTAAATCAACAATTTTTCTTTACTGTTATTCTATTTATTAATACAGTTTATTTGTATTTTTATTTTACATAAATATCTTGCTGTATTATTCGTGAGATATAAATATAAAATAATTTATATAAAAATTTTATATTCTAACTGTGTATATCAATATATTTAAAATTTCTAATGGATTAATTTCATTTTTTTTCTTATTTTTCTTGTTTTTTTACTAATACTGTAATAGAATAATAAATTCACAAATTTAATCCATTATAATTTACTTGACGCAAAAATTATATAAAAATTAATTAAATAAAATTGTCCTCAATTATTCTTTCTATATAAAATGTTGAAAATACTGATGATTACATAAATTCAAAGATTAAATATATTTTTACTAATGTCGTATTCATTTTAAAATAATAGATCTTTATCAGACGTTACATTTATCTAATTCTCATATTCGTTTAATTTTTATATATGCACACATATATTTATAATATGTATGCATATATAAAAACATAATATATAAACACACAAATCCATTACCTTAATAAAAGATAATATGTCACTCACCAATATAATATACGCAACAACGAAATTATAACTATGTTATAGTAAAACTGCGCATTGACCTGCAATATAGAAATACACGTAAATTATAGCTGTGTCCAGAATAATTAATATCTAAAAGAATAATTGCTGCCTACGTTAAAATTGTTACAAGTGATTAATTCTGCAAGTAACAAATGAAATTTATTCATCCCATGTTTTCTCCGCCGATGCCCAATGCTTCCCAAGTCTCCACCTCCTCTGAGATTTGTTTTGCACTCGGATAACACAGCATACGCGAAAACACAGTTAATTACAATCGCATGTATTAAATATCACGACAGAATCGCCCGCATTTTACACGGCACTCCCGATGTTAATCGCATGCGACGTGCAATTCACTATTTTTGATTGTAAAATTCTATTGTGAAACAAGATCATCCAAAAATATACAATCAAAATTCAATATTACACGTGTAATACATTTCGAAGTTTAGTACATTCGATATATTATTCCATGCTTTTAATCCAAAAGAATAAATTACGTTTAAATCTACGAAAATTTCCAAAATTCGATGCCAAATGATATCGCTTCCCAAACCCTGCGGCATACAATGCTTGTTTTTCTGTTGAATTGTCTGTAAAACTGTATTTAGTGAATTATTAAATTGTACACACAGAATGGAGAATTTTTAGTAATTCACCAAAATACAAGCAATTCAGTAGGAAAACAAGAATCACGTGCCGTAAGATTTAAAAAATGATATAAATAAAAAAGTTAAATTTCTCAAGAACTTTTCTAAGAACTCCTGAATGGAAACATTTTTTAACTCGACGGAAAATTATTGAGTTAAAAAACTACGCTAAACATTGTTTCTTGTACTTTAAATTAATTTTGATAAGCGAGCTGTTATTATATACACAGTTATATGTACAGTTATAATATATTTTGTATAAAGTTTTTGATACAAGTAAATTTGTTAAACGTTTCCTGAAATAATAATTAATTCCGAATGTTATATTTTAAAATAAAAATATCGTTATTAAAATTCTAAGGGGAAAACATTTGCTTTAATCTAATTCATGTATATATTATATAAATGTATACATAAATGTATAAATAATTGTATAATAACTGTTAATAGTAAATTTTACCTGTGTGTGTGTGTGTGTGTTACGAATAATTCCTTTTTTAAATTAATTTTAAATAGCTCATATTAATCCACACAATTTCAAAAGAATTATTAAATCTATAATTTGAAGAATAAAATTTATTTTCGCTTTAATCGAAAAAGTATTTATATAAATTAATTTATTTGTAATTATTTCTACATTTTACCCAGACGAGAGAAAATTGTGTGTGATTGACTTTATTAAATCAAATATTATAATTTTAATAAATTGAAAAATCAAATTTTATAAATTGTCGCAAAAATGTCATAACTTTATTCAATTCTTTTTTCTTAACACGATGACTGCAAATTAAGAGAAAACTTAGTAGTTGGCAGTTTGCCGTTGGATACTCACTACGACAGTAATCATACTTTGCCGGTCAACGTAAGTATATGTGGTGTTCGTGGTCGGTTTTGACAAACTTCTCAATCAAATATTAATTTATTAAAATTACATATTTTAATGTTTTTTGGCTATATCTATAAACACAAAGAGTTGTGTAAAAATAATATCATAGTTTAAATAAATTCAGCGTCCATCCACCTTGCTTATAATTATAACACGTTACAATTATAATAACGTTTCGCATATATCATTAAAAAAAACTTTTTAAGTTCGTTTTTTATGTAAGTAATCATAATTCCCCTCCCAAATTTATGTAAAAAAATAATAACTATTATTATTTATACACATATAATTTGTCAAAAATCGATAATTGAATCATAAGAAACAAAACACATAGATCTTAAAATAAACTTTATTCAATCTCCTCAATTGCAATTACAATTGCAAATACGAATATCAAATTGACACGTTCAAGACATTATATTTATTACATCGTATTATCTTAAGATTGATTTTAACTGAGTTTTTCCGAGAGAAATGCGATCATAAATATAGGCCTAAAATACTTGCACCTATAAGATAAGATTTCTTCTCACGTTCTCTTAAAATTTCTATTCCCATGTAATACACGGAATTGTTCTTGTTTCAGAACATTGTATCTTGAACGTTCCACCTAATTCCATATCTCGACAATCGCAGTTACCATTCGCAAGACTGCAGAGTCTCTCATGAAATTCTCTTACTAAACTAAAATGGATATTTGTGCTACTATCATGAAATAGTAGTAAAACGTGAGACAATTTCTATTTACTCCATTTCATATGATGCAGTTTTCGTCAAGTATAACAAGTGACGTTTTAATAAGATTGAATACATAAGATTTAATACATATAAACTTCAATAAGACTTTATTTGAATAAGGAATTAGAAGAATAGCATTATCGAGAGATGATAAATTAACAATATAAATAAAAAATTTTGATTTTTCTATTTTAGTTTTAATTTGTCTTAATTTATTTTTCAAATTAATACAAAAAAAATATACTTTTAAAATTAGGTGTAGTAAAATATGAACATTTGATTATAATTATATAAAATATAATTTCATCACTAATTTTTATCATTTTCAAATTGGTACAAATTAGAGAAGGTTATTCGAAATAATATTATAAGTAAAATCACGACGATATCGGTAACTCATAATTGAGAAAACATTTGTGTGGATGCGCGATTTCTATTCTATCTTATCTTATTTCTTTCACTTCTTCCATATTCACAGGAAAATTAAATCGTAATACTACGAACGGTTTTTATAAAACCACCATTTATCTGCAACGCGCATTGTGCAATTTCACATTCAAAATACAGAAATTAGTACGAGAAACCATTACCGATTTCTTTCGAGTATACGAAGAAGACTGCTGTGTATTCACGGTCGTAGCTTTATAGTCCGACTTCTTTGTGACTTTTAATTTCATTCAACTACTATAAATTTAATTAATTGGATCTGTTTTTCACTGATTTCATTTTCATTGATATTTTTTGTTAATGTTTCAAAAATATAGAATTTTTTTACATTGCATTGAAAACGGTATGTTTATTAATGCATTTGATGTTAAACTCGTTAGAAAATTCATTAACAATTTTTATAATATTTCAATACAAAATATTTAAATAATATTTATCATGTAGTATTAATTATGAATATTTGGCGTGAGACACTACTGTGTCACTTGATCAATATATGTACTCTAAATGCTAAAATTATCAAACGCAACAGATAAAGTACTTCTAAAGTAAATCACATATTTCTTCATTGACGAGAAGCTATTTATTGAGCTTTTCATCAAATATACATATTTTTTATATATAATTTCTAATTCAAATTTACTTGCGAAGTGACTGTTCCGCAAATATCGCTAACAGTAAATGTTGGACGTAAACGATACCATGATCCAGCGGCGTAATTTATTGGTGGTGTACCCGCCCTCGGTACCACTTACGAGCGAGGGGCTTACTAGAACGAAGGGTGGTAGAGGCGCCCTCAGAAAGACTCTGCCATTTCCGTTTACCCTCGGTTTCGTGGCGCTCCGCTGTCTCGTCCAGGCGTCCCGAAGTCTGCCTGGAGTTTTCGGTTAGCGGAGTTAGTGTGCTCTGGGCTGGCCCTCGCTCAATAGTTCTCCTTTCCTTCCGCCCTTCGACCCTCTCCAAAACAGTCGAATCAAGTGACGATGTTCACGTAATTGGCAAAATGGAATCGCGAAATCGGGAAATATGGCGACACTATACTATCGGATAAAAACCATTATCGTTCGCAACATTGATGCGTATACGCGAAAAATCTCCTGCTTTCCCTTCCCCCTATTTCTTTTCAAATTTTAGAGATCAAATCTTCGAATTTAGAATCTTTGTCGAGTATTCTTGTAATATCAAATCACCTTTGTGATTTTCTATTTTAGTTATTCTATATACAAAAAAAATTGGTTTTATTAAAATATCTAAAATAATTTTGCTAGATATTGATCTGAAAGTATAATTGAATTATATTATCAAAATAATTATGTAAAATGCTCAAACTGGTTATTAGAATGTCAAAACTGTTTGCAGCATTGCTCATCATGTGTTTCAGTTTTCTATATACAGTTCAATGAATTAATTTTGGTTCTGTATCTATCTAAACTTTTAGATACTTCAAAAAAATCGTTCTTTCCGTGTACATAAGTACGCAAGATTCGAAATGAAATTTGCAGATAAAATAAAATTTCTTTTAATTTAATTATCTATGAGCATTTTTGAAGCTTAAGTAAAATAAACTCTTATTATTATTTATCCTAAGAACATTCATTGCTTTAATATCTACCAAAGTAATAATTTCGAATTATTTGTTCAATAAAATTAAATGTAAAAATAACAAAAACAACGTAACATATGTTAAAAAAAAAGCTTATAATATTTTTATGAAAGAAAAATTGTTTCCATTAGGTACGGTTATTTAAATGTTGCACTAGAATTCTTTCTCGCGCATTAACAATTACTTATTGTTTTCCAACACTATTTTCCGTTCGCGATTGAATTGATATAATTGAAATCAGACATTAAGCATACGATTAAACGTATTTAGAACGCTCGTAAAAAGTTGATTATTTCAGGAGCAGACTTTCAAAATGCATTTTGTTCAAAATTTATTTTTGTAGTTAGAGATGAAGTAGTGTTCAATGTTGAAAGATTTATATTATAAGCTATTCTGAGTGTTCAGAAAGTACTTTTTCATCGTTAATTTATATATTGAAAAACATAGATATTTCGAAATGCATTATGTTTTTTAACTGGGAACAAACAAAATGCATTTGTTTAACATTTTTAACAATTGCTCACGCAGCAATTTTATTTAATACGGTATATCTTACTGACTGACATATTGTTATTTTCTGTAAAGTGCGTAATTTTGTGTACATCTGTCTTTTTTTGTTTTCTAAAAATTACAAATTTGACAAGATGCATTTTGAAAGTTTGCTTCTAATTTGTCATGTACGCTGATGCACGATCGTAACACACTTTTAGCGGTTCGATACGAAAGCGAGCTATTAGAATCCAGGATGGTGTACCGTTTCTCGGATGGTGCAAGAGGAATGGTTGAGCACGGACCGATTCGACCGAATGTACCTTCTCTATCTAAACGGCCTCGAAAGACAGTTCGGCAGTTAAGCACGGCGAAATTGCAAATCGAAACGTTTTACGCGGGCAATGAAAGGACTCGGGGCCCGCCAGTTCGATTACGGCTCTCGCCGTAAACTCGTGACCCGGGAAATATACGTGAATGGGAATGAAGAGCAAGAGCGAGCGAGCGATCGTGGCCGCTGAAGTCGAAGACAATCACGACGGATCCGGATGGGTATCGCGAATTCCTCCTTCGATTACTCCTTCCTTTTCTCCTCGACCAACATTCGTTGCCGGCACGTTTCGATAATCAAATTCGAATTTGTCGAATTTTTTTGAACCCGGCGAAAAATTCTTTGCTCGTCGAAAGTTCGTAGAAGATATTTTTATGCTCTTAACATAATAAGAGATCGACGAAAATTAATGATTTTGCATATATAGAAATCTAGTTAATTAGATTTGTAGTTTGTTGTTTTTTCGTATTTTTCATATTCAACATGGCTATTATGGAAAAGACAATGTAGAGGACTATTTTGCATCATGGTTACCTACGAATCTTGTTGAATAAAAAAGATAAATCGCACGATTTTGATGGTCGCCGTAAAAGTCGCCGTGGTTTCAAGTGAACTCGTGCTTCTCCTCGCCTGACGATGCGCGAATTCGATGTTACAGCCCTCGCTCCTCGGATTTATCGCCTGTTTCGAAGCATCGACGACGCGTCAACGGCATGCCAACTCGTACTATCGTCCGCTGGATAGACGAAAAGCCCTGGGAATCGAAGCGCTATTGAGCGCGGGCCCGTTTTAGAGCGTTGGCGACAGCTGCTGCCGATCGTGTACGAAAATAAGAGAAACCGTTGTCGACTCCTTTTTCTCTACGATCGAGGCAAGTGAGTGGATGAAGGCGCGCTATGGGATCTCATAAACTGTCCGGACAATCCTAACAAAGGAACTTGAACGATTCGAAGCATCGCGATGATTTTGTAGATGTGATTTTTTCTGACAAAAAATCTTAAAACTATATCTCTTGCCTAAAAGACAAATTTATACAAGTCAAAATATATTATCTAAAACTGTAATGAAAGACACATTTAGAATATTTTTCAAGAAGAAAGAAGTTGTCAATTTTGTTACATAAATAGCATTCTTTCATTAATACATTTTATGGATATTTAGTATTTAGAATGTCTGTTTCTCGTTCTCTATTTTAAAATATATTAAGGAAAAATATTAGGTATTACAAATAATAACTTTTATTTTTTTTCTGAAGAGAATATAGATAAAATACAATTATTAAAAAGAAATGTGTAATTTTTTAATAATAATAATTATTATTGTTACTATTAATATTATATACAATATATTTATGATAATTTTCCTAGGAAAAAATTTTTTTTCATTAGGAAAGAACATTAGAAAGACCTAGTAAAATCACTATTAAATACGTATTATTAGAAATATATGATATTAAATTAAAATTAAATAAAAAGAACAAAAGAAATGATGCATAAGACAGAGAAAAGTCAAAAAATAAAGTTGTATTTTTTCTAATTAAAAATGAAAAAATAAAAAATTTCGTGAGAGAGATTAAACCCCCTGAATATGTTTATACTGGAAAGAGTTTGGTTGTATTAATTGAAATTCTGGTTAAAATTAGACAAATTAAAATGTTTTGTGATTGAATCTACAATATTAAAATTCTAGTTGAGATAAACAGAATTCTGATTGATCAGAATCTTCTGGTTCGTTCATTTCCAATTACAAAATTTTTCATAATGCACGATACTGGAGATCTTACAATAGAAAGTTAGTGTAACGTAGAAATAGTCTCTTATAAAGAACAAACTTAATATACGCATTGTGTATTGTATTTTGACGTTAGTATATTCATCTTAATGACATTACGTACTTACTTAAGAGAAAAGAAAAGAAAGAACGCGAAGATAGACTCGATGGAGAAAAGAAGATTCATAAAAAAAGAGAATTCATTTATCCTGACCTCCAGCTTACGTTCCATTTGACATTCCGCCCGCTCTAACTTTGTCTTCTTCGTCGTCGTCTTCGTTAATATACACCGCGCACTCGCGCTAAGGTTGTTGAAAGTTCAGCGAAAACGAGAAGCAAACGGTGCGGGACTGCTTATTATGCGGAGAATATTAAAAAGTCGCCAACTTGTTGAAAATCTTAGACTTTCTTTTGAACTGCTTTCATATGCGTTTCATAAAATGACCGTCAGGCAAAAAAAAATGAAAAAATTAGGGAAAATTTTTGATCGAAGAAATTGAAGAGCTATTTAACTCCTTTTTTTTTTTTACATATATATAGATAATTCACCATCGAACACTAATAATAAAATTCATATTATAAAAGTACACATGGATTACGTAAAGTATCGGTGAAAAAGGGAAGATTACAACTTTGGTCTCTCAATGTGAAAGTGGTTTTTGGAAGCATTTTTAGTGTGGAACAGGAGAAAAATAGTAAAAAATTTGTTCAACTATCATACCAAAATAACTAACAATTGCAACAGAAAAAAAAAGAAAAAAAGGATTTTATTCTATAAAAAAAAAAGCGAAGTGAGGTTCACTTCATCACCCCTCCTGTTTAGGACGTCTATTAAACTGGCACAGCCACTTCAGCACAATCAAACGCGACCAATAACACATTTTTTCTGTTTGTAATTATTAATTATTTTATATCTGTTGTTTAAAGAATATATTTTTCAATTTTTCTCGTCTTCTTCGCTAAAAATGCTTCCAAAAATTATTTTTATATTGAGTCAATGTTTATCGTAATCGCGCCATGAAAAAGATGGAATAAAATTCATAAAAGGAATTTATATAGCAATCATCGAAATCTGTTTCAGGCAATGACATTTGTTAAAACGGGACAATTAAAATCTAATTGCCAATGATGAATATTATTATACATCAATAATATTATTCAATTTGTATCTATTTATTGATCACATACTACCTTCGTCCGGTACAATGCAATTTGCAAAACAATTTACGTTTCAGAGTTGCAGTGGGTGGAACGCCGATATATCCCTAATTACGATGAATCGACCTCGATTGCGAGTAAGGATAGTAGGTCACAGGATATCCAGCGTGTCAATCTACTATAGTCTATCTAACGATTATCAATCGCGACAGTGTGTTTCACGACGTAACCCGCGGCTTCTTTGATCGATAGATCAAGCAGATCGTAGCTTAACTCTCGTTTTGCATCATGAGAGAGGAAATTTATGATCGCTGCGACCGACAATGCGGATCCTCTTTAATAACCGATCCTCCCTATCGTCCCAGCCACCCTCGTCCTTACCGCCCTTTCCGCCCGGGGGGCTTTTGCTATTTGTACGCACGATTCACGACCGCCTACTTCGCGATCCACATCAGCATCGTAGATTCGCATTACCAGATAATGCGACAATTATACATTGGAGTTTATACCGTGTCGCAGCCGGCGGGGGATTCTGCACGGAAATCAGGCTGACAAACACGATTCCCGATGAGTAATGTGTTGTCGCGCGAGCTCGAGAGCCGTTTTCCAAATCCGTTCCGATTTGATCGGATCAGAAATCGATAAGCGAGAGCGTTTGGTCTTGCTCGGTGGATTATCTCGATTGGCCTGGATTTGTCTGGCGTTTTAAAAAATACGGCATATTCGTTTCGAAGCGCCATCAGAAGCTTCTCTCTCTCTCGTAATCTTTCTTATAATGAAAATATCAAAGAGAATGACGTTCAATTAAACATAAAAATTGTTGGTACCAAGTGACTCGTATTGATAATAATCAAAGGAAGAGACGTGCCAAATCGAGTCTTGAACACTGGATGTTAATGTGTGTATAAATTTGATTTATTGTGAATGTACAAATTTTCTACTAAGAAATTTTCTATAAGAAAATTTGTACATTCACAATAAATCAAATTTATACACACATTAACATCCAGTGTTCAAGACTCGATTTGGCACGTCTCTTCGTTCAATTAAACATTAGATAAATAAAAAATTGGCTTTATATAAATATTATAGTTAAAATATTTCATAATACTAAAATTAGCAAGAATTTTTTGCGATTTTTTCGCACGCATATTCATATATTTTATAATAATGTTGTAAAATATTATATCCCCTATACATGTCGAAGCGTGTTTACGGTATCGCACGTCATTTTATAATTTGCATGCGTCTGCCTCGCCGCGGATTATGGCAAAAGCGACAGAGCCGGATAATTACCGACCAGGATTAGTTGAATAGTCAACAACGAAAATCATAATTTCCTTTCGGGTCGGTCAACGCGATCGGTCAGGGGGTTATCTAGAATCAGCTGTTCAAATTACAGGCCGATACACACGGACGGTGTGACGTCAATACAAAGCCAAATGCGTGTAAACATCGGCTGCGCTTCGCGGCTGACTATGTCGCCGATGAATCATTTCTGAAGCTTTTACTCGACTAATTAATTTGTGGTCTCGCCGGATATTTATCGAGCCCGCATAATTACGATTTATAACGGATATCCAACAAGATAATATTACATCGTGCTTATTTTCTGCATTTTCCAGCGTACTTTGTACATAACAATGTCATTAAAATTTTTTTCCATTTAATTCAAACAATCTCTCACGTTCCTTTTATTCTTACCGATTTCTATTTGCCGTAATATGGGGCTTGCTCATTGAATCGTGCTCACCGCGATAACGCGGAAAATAGATCAATGCGTGCTATAATAATGATTGCTATAGGAAACTGCTGTTTTCGCTTGATCGAATAAGTTTGTGCGATTGTACGAACGTTAGAGATAATCGAAAGACACTTGCTTTTATAGATTATACAGAAGAAATACCTTTATCGAGCGAATTAAACGCAAAACATTGTATGTATTCGCGTTATGGTCAATATATCGCGAGTTGTTTTGCTGTTTGAATATGTTAAAATATTTTATTTGTAAACAGTGATTCTCTCTCTCATATTATATTTAATTTTACGCTAATTCTAGTTGCAGTGTATTTTTTCGTATCTATGATTCCATGTTGAAATAACATTTTATCAGCTATCCCATATTAACATGACATTTTCCGCTATCAAAAATAATAAATGTAATATATATGCACATGTATATACAAACTATATAAGATTTGAACTGCAAAAAATGTTGATTGATTCCAATAAAATATTTTTTATACATATTTTTTGATTACCAAAAGAATATTCGCAGTTATAGGTTGATTTTTCGGATAAAAATGTTTTTCGATCATCCCTAGCAAAACGCGCATGGCACACGAGTGCTGAATAAACTGACTCGCCCGTAGAGACGAGCTCGCGTTAGGTGTTAACGATGAATTGTGGCCAGCCGGAAAACCAAGGTCCCCACTGGGAGATCAGAACTGAGACCGTCGCGCACTTTTGCCATACCTTCTAATGGCTGCGAGAGCCGCGTATCCGTTGGGACGAAATTCATTTCTCAACAAGATCAAACTCGCGCGCGGCTGTTAGCTGAACGAGCTGGATTTGGTAATTGAGTCATGCCGAAAACGGCGAAAACAAACGGGACTCGACTTGGAGAGTCAAAATTCGTTGATGATTTGTATTGCGAGGAAAAAACATACGCAACGAGGCAGTTGCTTTTTCCCATCGAAATGGTCCGATTCGTACAAAAAATATACGTTATGTTCCCGATATCGGTTATATCTCTGTTAATATTTCTTGTGGATTTGCGTGGCGCGAGGTCACGTCCAGCAGAAATTTTTGCGTTATTTTCGCAACTATCTCAAATAAAATCACGAATTATAACCACAATTCGCGATTTTGTCCAGTATATTAGAATAAAACGATATTTATGAGTAATCGTAAAATAAGACTGATTTGTGCAAACAGAGAATGAATTTTAACCCACTTTTAACTCTTAGTATTGCATGTTATAAGTTGTGCCTGCATACTTTTGTTTTTAAATACTAGGACTAGATAATAATCTTCAGTTTTCCCTTTTTTAAAATATATAATTTTGCAAATACTCTTTCTAAAAGGGTTAAGGTATCTATACGTAAAAATGATTTAATAATTATTGTATATTGATAAAATTGATGAAAATTCACTCCCGGAAATATAAACGACCCATCATGTATAATAAAGGCTCGCAAGATTATCGTGTGTATTAAAGTTAATACTAAAAATTTATCAGCCTACGACATCTAAGAAATTCTCGATTAGCTTATCCAAAGTTGATTAGTTTCAAAAACTACTCCATTGTAAAATCATTCGAGTCCCATTTAAGTCCGATTTTACGAAATCGACTTTTCAAGATCTGCAGTCACTCCCATCAACCTCGGTGGCACGTCTTTTAAGACGTCGTCGGATAACGGCAATGATCGTAAAGTTCACCTTAATGAACGTCGGTCGTCTTCGTCGTTGTGAGCGTTTGTGGCTCCGTTGGTTCCTTATCAACATTAGCCAGTGAGACGCAAGGGAGAATAACATTGGCCTCTGGTGAGTAATATATCCATATTTCCCGTCATCCCTTAATGCATTATGCATAAGGGTTCGATATATCCGGCGGAGGTGTGGCGTGCGGGTGTAGGGTAGTAGTACATATTCGTGTGAACTCTGCATAGCTCTTTTGTGACCCTGGCGCAAGAGCGAAAGCGCGCGTGCCGTAATAGCGAGCCCGTAAAACCGCACCTACCTACATAGCGCGAGGGTTAATAACATTTGATAACCAAATATAAAAGTCCCTTTTAACGTAACTACGTAATTGGCCAAATAAAAAGTGCGTTTACCGCTTATTCGACAAAATAAAAAGTTATCTCGTTGCACGTACGGGGACATAATAACCGAATTATCTGACAGATGAGCCATCGTGTATTGCCAATATTTGCGTTCATTAATTCTGCGTCAGTAGCACACAGTATGCAGGTTTAATTATTAACAAAGAGAATCGCATGTGCCACGAAATATAACGAGCGTAGAATTGTATGTTGTAAATAAATGAAATTCTTTTAAAATGCTACTAATTTTAAGCTACAGTAGTTATTCAGAAACTACATGATATCGGAAAATTTTATTTACGCTATCCCGTTTATATCCATTAAAACAGCTGCAATATTAATATCTTAATTATACGAACTATACGCTCGTAGCGTATACCATGTTAATACGCTATACATATGTACATGCGAATATGTCCGAAACGTGAATTTAGGACCGATTATACATATAGGAGTATAAATAGAATGGCATAAGCATTGTGTATAGACATCGCCTCGCGCATATCGCCTCGTTGTAAATATACAAACCAATTCAATCGTTGCATCTATTTTTATTTCTATGACTGACTAATTTGCGAATCCTTCCACTGCAAAATTCATCTCGGCGTCAACGATGATAAATTACCGTCACATTGCATTGGCGAAATTAATTTTTACGCGGGCAGTGACCGATCGCTGTATATTGCGATTATACTTCTCTATTTACATTCGCTGGTACAAAAGCTGACAGAAATAAAGGATAACTTCTCTAAATGTTTTATCCCGTTCAAAAGTTTTTTTCAACAACGACAAAATCTTACATTTTTTTAGTACGAATATATATTTGATATTTTTCTTGAAAAACCAAAAATAAATGTAAGCTCTATGTAATATTTGACTTTCAAAATATTACAACATTTCCAATATTTTTTTTCCATGATAACGTAACAGGTAACCTAGGTGGACAAGATAATTTGAGTATTCTCTGTTATAAAGAACTAAAATTCAATGAAAAAATACAAACGTTGAATGGAGAACCTGACAGAATATAGGTCAAACTGGAAAATAGCAAAAGTTCCCCATAGGACACTAATCTACAAAATGTGACCGTAATTTCAGCCAAGTTCCGTAATAGCTTTGCGAAACGAGATATCTAGACCAGATAACGTAGAAAATTTGGTTATTAAAAGATACTGTCATTTAATCTCTCCGGAGGAAAGCATTATTAAAGTTATACAATGATTTAAGCAAAACCTATCGTCAGAAATATAGAGAAACTAAGCTCTCTCTCTCGTCGATAGTTCCGCAAGTAAATAAAAAGTAAAAACAGTTAAAATAAAAATAAACACGCGAGAGAAATATATATCATGAAGGAAAAGAGAAATAACGATAGTTGATATAATAGGCCTCTACTGAAACAGAAAACTTTAACAATGTTAGCTATCTTTATACATATAAATGTTAATTTCTAAGAATAAGAAGAACAAAGTCGGATATAGAAAATCTAGGTTTACTCGAAAATTTAAATTCAATTCTGTTTTTTAGAACAGATATTGAATAATATCGTATTGCTCGCGTGAATATGGCCAGAACTTTTAAGACTTTCGCAAAAGTGGAAAATTGTTCGTGCGGGACGGGGTGAAGTCGGGATTCCAATGGACGATACCTGGGTTCCCGGGCGACCACCTTTCGTCCCTCCCCCACACTTCAGCGACACGTATGTATAACTAGAAGTACCACGTCCCTCCCTGCAGGCGTAGTTTGTGGTAAGGCACTGTTGGCCCCGCGGGTGCCACAACTCAATTCCCAAGCATTTCGGTTGATTTACAGACCCGGTCGAGGTGGAGGCAACTTTACCTCGCGCGCTCTTAGATTCGCTCTCCCCCTACCGCTTAAGGGTTCGCTAGAAGAGGCAAGCAGCGTTCTTCGTGTTTTACGTTTCTCTTGTCGACGATATCGCCTGTCCATCTCGGGCGGATACGAATATCCCCGTCTGCAACGTTCTATTCTTCGATGTAACGTTACGTATGCCATTTGTTGAAGTTTATCGATATTTAAATAAATGTAAATTATGAAAAACAAGCTGTTATGATATTTCAAGCGTTTTCAAAATATTTAAACGTACAGATGATAAAATAGAATTTATTCTTGCACTAGGCTAATATTATATCTTTTGAGCTAATGGTAGGTACTATTGAGAAAGCACTTAAGAGTAACAATTAAAGGCGCACTTTAAATGGTAGCTTAATGTAATTTATTTTCAAAGTTTGTAATTAATTTAGAATCGTATAAGACGAATGAAACGTAGTTTAAAAGGTGCTATCGTGAAGTGGAAGGTAAAAATAAGATCTCAGGTTTTCTCAAAAAATAACGATGACAAATCGCCGTAATGATAGCATCGGAATCGGAATTCTTAAACTTTACCAGGGTCCAGTGGCATACCTCTTCGACCAATCGATCTATACAAAAGATGGTCAGAGTTTGGCTTAGTCTCGCGATATAAATACGTGTTCGTGGATCGTAAAGAAGAGGACATAGACGGTAAGGGTTGCAGGACAGTAGGTGGGATGGACGAAACACGGGCGGGGGTTGGCGTGCTAGAACAGTGTGGTATCCCACCCTCGCGCCATCAGCAACCCCTTCGTCGGCCGGCCACCCTCCGTCCGATCCCACGCTCAATACTCAGCAGCTCCGCGCCGGCTGGCACCGCTGCACCCGGACGGACGCAACGACTGCAGGGTATACTGGGTGACGATCGCGACACGGTTAACTAGCTCCAGGTAGTACCAAGAAATTTAGCTTAATATCAGAGCGGAATGACACTTTAGACTCTGTCCTCGAATATAAGGTTCAGCCAAACGACGCTAGCAATCACCAATCTCATTTTAAAGTGGAATAATTAAATGTATCTCTTTCAATTACTATAGATATTATATTATTAAAAACTAATAATCTGCGTTCTCTGTATTATACCTTAATTATTTCCTATTGTATAACCTGCTACTACTACGTGTTTTATTTTTATTTAATTTTAAATCCTTCTCTTCCTTTTAATAATCTCAATTAATTAAAATAATTAATTTATAGAAATAAAGATATAATGAAAGAGAAATGTTATTACAAGATCATAATTTATACAAAACATTACGTCGATAATAACACAAAGAAGTTAAATAATACAAAATGTAGTTATTATACAATCATAAACTGTAGAGTTCATTACATCATAAGAGATTAAGCGCATTTCTAATAACATTCTATATATACAATTTATCAAATATATCGATAAATGTCGGAAAAGATGGAAATGATTTGTAGGGTGATATGCGTAGGACAATCCGGAAGGATCCTCGTGGGGCAAAATGATTTGTCATCGTCCCGCTTTTTCGACGTGGCGACATAAATTTCGCAAATAAAAAAGAGAAAACAAGCGTGCTATTTCTGTGAATAGCCTTGGTAAAAAAGGCATTTAAAATATTTGCAATTTTATTCAAAATGCCTGTATTGTTACCGACGTACGTGCTACCTGTCGAAATTTTTACGAAGGTTTAGAATCGAGTACAAGTACGAATACTCGATGCTACTATAGCCATATTGTATAATTTTTTATTACAATTAAACCTTCTTTGTGCAATTTTATTTATCACTAAATTTATCAAATGCTCTAAAATTTAAAACGAAGAAGAAATATGGAAAGTATCATATTCGAAAGATAATAATTAATTATATATATAATTGTTGGAAAGTTTTGTACATAAACATAGATATAATATCTCTTTAAAAAGATACGTTTGTCTTTATGCGAATGTTTATGAGATAAAATGAAAATAGAGCAAACTTTATTTCTCTCTCTCTCTCTTTCTCGCACTTTTTTCGAATGAATAAAATACCATCCGGGAAAGTAGCTTCCGCAGAGATTTTTATATTTTTTTTTCACTGGAGGCTTACACAGCTCTTTTGACGTCAAAGTCAAAAAATAAAGCTTCTCGCTGCAGCGCACTCAAAAAGAAGCGGGCCTGCGAAAACGTTTGAATCTCATGATAAACAACGTTGTGTTTATGAAAAGTTTTTCAGACATTTTGCCGCGCGGTAAACACATCGATGCTTCTTTCCCGCTATTCGCGAAAGTTCAGTTGCAAGCGAGGTTGCAAGTTTCTCGTTTGCGTCTTACCGTGTTTGCAGACGTGGACTTTACAAATGGTTACTTCTCATCGAGCGTAAATCACGGCGCAAGGTGCTGGTGAAGTTGTTCCCGCCACCCTCGCGGAACTTTTGAATTCGCTCTGAATTCATAATTTAAGTAACCGGACTTCGACTCCTAACGCTCCGACCGAATCACCTTCACGTGATTCACAACGTAATTACGAGAAAATCGAAAAATCAATTCCAGAATTTATTATCGAGATACGTAGGTTTCTACTCGGCGAACTTATCGACTTTTTGCAAGTTCCTCTTTTAATTAACGTCATTACGTTCGTCCATAATGAAAGGCAGTAAGAGCGAACGAATGTTAATTGGTAGATAGAAAATTGTAATCGTCATGATCCCCGAGATCTTGTTATTTTGTGTAAATAACATATATTTTACAATAATTGAAACGAATAAACATTAAACATATCAGGTCGTTAAAGTGAAGTTGCAAGACAAAGCAATTCGAAAAAGGAAGCGACACAATATGAGAAAATATTGCTGATTATTCTATTGATTGAAAATTGAATCGTCTCGAGAGTATTCTCTGAATCGAGCCATCTTGAAGAATCGCCCGTTCACTCGTGGAAATCATAAAATTTCGTCAGTATAGACGCCGATTCTCTCCTTTCAGTCGAGATCTGGTCTTTTGACGACATACCTTTTTCCGAGGATTTCTTCTTGGTAATTACGGGGCAAAATACGAGTAAGAAGCACGCAGTCTGAAAGGACGTGGAATGCTCGGCAGTCTAGTCTTAGAGAGGTACACGTTGAGGGAAGGGGGACGAAAGGCGAGCAAAGGGAAGAAAAGGGTGGAGGGGAAAGAAAGCGGAAGAGAGAAAGCGTGAGAACGAGAGGTGGTACTCTCGGAAAATGTACCGATGTACCCCGCAATGCGGCATAGTTCCTAATCTGATTGGGATGCCAGTCAGCATGCCGAAGCGAAGTCAAAGGGTCTCGATTAATTACGAGATAATACCTATCGATATTCGGCACCCTCGCGAGTCTTTTCGTCCTCATATATTCTTTAATTACATACGATGAAAATTAGCACCGACGTGCTTGCCTTATCTCATTATTTCTTAATGTAAATATAAAAGATTTTGATTTTGCTAATTTCAATTTGTAATTTAAATAACAGCTTTAAAAAAAATACGAAACGATATTCATAATTGCACAAAACAATTCTTAAGTCTTTTTTCAATTCTTAAATTTTCTACAATTTCTAATCTGTTTATCTTTATCTTTCTTCCGAGGCACAATCGGATACTCGCAGGATGCAGCAATAATGCAAAGTGAATTTATTCTGACACAATAAAATATTTCCGTATCGCAACATAGAAACACGGGATGTGAAAGGGTTTTGTTTCAAGCGCGTATTTGTAAGACGACGCCTGATGTGTCGGTTTGAAAATATATTTGCGGTATTTCACGATAAGAGGCTTACGTGTATTGCGACAGGCTCGCATGGAGATTGAACGAATCGCAGAATTTTTTTTATAGAACGTTCAAGCTTCCGATTTTACGCGCTGGTAGGAAAAGAGGAAGAAGGAGAAGGTAGCCGCATTGGTGCGCACCTTTTCACAACTATCTCCGTATCCCGATCCTTTGAATCACGATCATTTCCTCCGATTTTGTCTCTTTCGAACGAGAAGAAGCACTATAGAACCTAAACATTGCAGATTGCATGTTACTCCACGCAATCCTATACAATCGTTTTCTCCCGTAGGAAAAATCCCGTCTCCTTGTGGAAACAATGCGCAAAAGTAAACACTTGTGCTAGACAAGAGAGTCCCGTATTTCAGAACTATATAAACGGGACCACCATCGCGTCTCGTCGTTTTGCGGTATGAATAGAACAAACGTAGAACTTCATACAGTGTCGTCGAAAAGTGGACACGGATGGGGTCATTCCGATCGTAGACAATAGAAGGCACACAAAAAAAAGAGACGCGGCAAACGTCGAAGAGAACTGTACTGAAGAAATTCAGGGGATAGGGAGTATCGGAGGGAAGGAAATGACATCGCAGAGGAGACGAGAGGGAGAGATAGGGGGAGGGAGAGAAAGACGGTCGAAGAAGAGAGGCGGAGAATTTGCTGGGGCTTGGAATCCCGTAATTTCTGCGACAAAGCGAGCTGTCCATCTAGCCGGCGCTAGGTGGCACGTTTCTACGCCGTCGTCAGGGCGGAGGGTTATTAGATCGTCGTGATGAACGAGCCCCGTGCTGCGTGCACCTTGCAACCATGAGGAGCAACAATGTTGTAAATATCTACAGGAGAGGCCATAATATATATTATATATATATGTACAGTATGTATATGTATTATATATACACGGCGTATCCCCCCCCCCCCCCCCTCCCCCTTCTCGCTTCCTTATAGTATTCTCTCGGCCGTGCGACGGCTTGACAAACTTTGCAAAGCTTAAAAGTGAATGTAAAAATTAAAAATTATATAGGCAACATTTTTCACAAATGTACATAAAACTTCCAATGAAAAAATACAACAAAAAGAAAAATTAAAAGATACAATTATCTTTTGATGTAATTTTTCAGGATATGTAATTTATAAAATGAAGAACTGATTATAATGGTAGGTTTTGTGGGAAAAGATAAGCGTGTAAAAATAATTCACGCGCTTAGTATTAGCGCTTGGATGAATCTACGTTGCGGTTAACTTTTTTCCATTATTTTCGGATTATAGCACCGCGGTTTCGCGATTTAGAACGGTGCGCACAAGATCCGATTACGCGAGTTTGTATCCGAAATATCAGAAATTAGGTCTTTCACAGAGAAACGGTGTCCGTTGGTAGTTGGTTCGCGCGCTCTCGGTCGTTATGGCGGTTCGATGCGGTGCGCGCCGTGAAAGAGTCATGGACATCCGGTACATGAATGACGTCCAATTTCATGGGACAATAGTTACGTAGTGTCTCGTGCGACAGCACGAGGGCGCAGAGGGATGCAAGAGGGAAAATGGGAGACCGAGACAGAGTAGATAGAGTACGGGAGTAAGGGAGACCGAGTGCGGAGAGGAGAATGGTGGAACAGATCGCTGTTGGCGGAATTCAGATGATAGAACCATAGAGCCGTAAAACCGTACGCCGATACGAATGGCTTTTCTAAAAGGGGGAGAAAAAGTCATTGCGCGCTATGTCAACGCGATCGTGACCGATCGTCACCGACGCGCGCGTCCATCCGCCGGGAATCGGACAGTAATTCGCGACGAGAAGTTGGAAAAACGATCTTCAGCGGCGGGCGCTGTATCGTAAATTTACATTTTGATAGACGTGCACCTTCCTCAACGTCTCGGCGGAATTTTTTCTTTTATCAGCGCGAGAGATAACGCGATATAATTTGCATTTCGATAATAGCGCGCCGATAAATATTACAACGAGATCGCTCTCGATCGCGAGGCTCTCACTGAGGTATCCCCATTAGAAGAGATTAAGTTAGACATCATCGCGAATATACATTCCGAAATTATAAATGACACATACTGTAAGTGTATGCCAATCGATGTGCTGTACAATTTTGTCGATACGTACATTCCATTCTCTCGGTTGAATTATCACGTTGGCATTAATATTCGAAATACTATTGAATTTGTTGGATCATTAAAAGAAAATCCGATTTATACTGCGTACATGGCCGTCAGATTGCAAAATTTTTATGTGTTTCCCGCGGGCTATGGTTATTGTCGTTATTATCGTACTATTTTTCGCAGCAGGTACTGTTTTTTATCCGCGATAACTCGGTTTTTAGTGTATCGCGCGTGTTTCACAAACGAGATAATGTTATCTGTCTCAACGTGTTTCATTTTTTTTTTTCCGCTTTTATCGAGCTTGAATCGGTTCCGCTTCGATGGGGAATATGTCCGACGCTATGATCGAGCTTTTCTCCTGCCATCGGAATCCCTATGAGAGCCTGACGTGTATTATGCCGGGGAACACCACTTAAGGTGTCAACCAAAAAATACAGTCGAGGTGTAACAATAGTGAGCCGAAGGGAAGGAAACGAACGATCATCATAAATCACAGACCAAAGATGATGGTCTTGCGTAAAACACTGCCGCAACGAGGCTCTACGTATATTCTGTTTCTCTTCTTTCCAAACAAAAAATCTTTATACGTGACATTTGTAAAAAATATATATGGATAGACGAAGCTTATCAATTAGCGATCGACTTACATTAGTTTACTTACATTAGCGCCACTCATGCAATTAATCATCTTCGACGGAGGTGCGTCTTATGCACTTACCTGCAAGAAAAGATAACAATACTGTCAGAGTTATTGGATAATATATTTCTTCCACGTGCATCACGCGTTTTTCAAATTTAATCAATATCTTTATTGTACAAAAAATTACGATGCACACGGGGAACAAGTAATCATGATTAAACTAACGAGATATGTTTGGTTAAGCAAATTTTGGCAGAGAAAAATAGATTTTCTATTTATTATAATCTTTTGATAAGCAACCAAAATATTTGATACTGGTTCAAGTTTGGTTAGCGCGTATGTATGTTGTATGTAATATCTATATGTTATAGTAATAATATCTAAATATTTGTTGAAAATATTGTTAAATCACATCCAATTCTAATTATTTTTAATCAATTCTACATCTCGAAAGAACGGTTTTACTAAAGTACAAATTTAGTTACATATAAATATGAAAATAATTTTATTAAATAATCAAAATATTTGTACAGTATATTCGAACTGACTGCTAGAATAACAAAATTTTTTGTAACATTCTCATCATACTTAATGTTGATTGCTAACGAAATTATTTTCAGACCTATAGAGTTAAATTTTTAAATATAGTACTTCAGTAAAATTATTCTTTCTGTGAGTAGATCGCCACTGCTCTTATTCAATATGTCATTAATTTAACTAAAATAAGAGTTAAAAAGATTAATTTAAAAAATATTAACGTTATTAACGTTCTGGTTATTATACTAGATGATGGTTATATATATTAGATTAACTGCATCAAATTTTGTTTACTGCAGTGTCAAAATAATAGAGCGATTATGCAACATTCCATATATTTTTCCGTTCATTTTTCTGTTCGAGTCGGGAATATACAAACATCGCACGTATTGCAGAAGATAACTTGAAAGGATCACTCGTCACCCAACTTCAGGATGAAGTACGTCACGATGGACGTACGCGAATTCCAACGCGGAAATGCGTCGCAGCGGTAAATTCATTGTTCCACTTCCGTCGCCTCGATTTCGTCCGCGAGATGTTTGACATTCCGTTGCATCTCGTGTTCTCGCTGCTGAACAAACTAAATCATTCGTCCGCCTCTATCTTGTCCGGAATCCGGGACGAGAATCAATTCGATTTGCCGACGGTACGTCGCGCGAGTGTCATCGAGGCCGTTTCCCTTCGAGGCCATTAAATTCCCATGGAGCGATAATAAAAATTGACAAAATATTAGTTTTATGTCGGCAAACGTGCGCATTTATTAATTGCCGGGAATTGCATGGTGTATGGAAACGTTATACGCGCCTATCGCACACGAACGTTTGTTTGTGCGATTATCATACCTTCGGTAAACAGAATAAATCATCTGACGTTTTCATTTCCCGAGAAATCCGTGCAAGATCAATTCGTGCTTTGCCGACAGATATACTGTCCTTTCGAAATCCCGGAATGGAAAATCGTTAAAAATACAATTTCGTTTCGGTTGCGTAACCGAGCGCGATTCTTCCGGATATCTAGGAATCAATTCTATAATTGAATATCCTGGAGAAATCGCATTTTGGTAAACAGAATAAATCACTTGACAGCATCGGCACGTGCCAAAAGCCGGATGAAATCGATTTCGTATGTGTGTCAAATGCCTAGAGCGCGATTACACGATCAAACCGAATTATGTGCGAATTGAGTGTCCGAACTTTGACGGTAAACAGCTTTATTGTATAATAACATATAATGCTAATTTATTTCCCAGAGAAAGTACAGGACAAGTTATAAGTATATATTTCAAATAAAAACGTGCATAAAATTTAGTCCTTAAATGTAATATATGACTTTAAAGCAACTGTCGGATTTTTTTACCGTTAATCAAACACGTGTGAAGCTGCCCCCCAATAAAAATCGATGTTTTTATTTATGCATTCGTTTGTTCATCGTTTGCTCACGAATGCTCAGTTGAAATTTTCGTTTGTTCACCCTTAGTTCAAAAGATACAAGAAAATTAAGTTTTGGTATCGAATTAAAAAATAGATTTTTTATTTCATGCACTCGTTTGCTCATAGTTTGTTCACAAATCTTTTGAACTAAGAGTGAGCAAACGAAAATTCCAACTAAGCATTAGTGAGCAAACGATGAGCAAACGAATGCATGAAGAAAAAAATCGATTTTTTAATATTAGGAGACCAGCTTCACACGGGTTAATCAAACGATATACCTAAATTACAGACAAAATGGGCAATTGAAATATTTGTGATTTTAAATTCTGATAAAACAAACGAAGTAAAATGTGTTAGAGTTTACGAGGGCAATAAAGCAGCTCGTGGTTTGGTTACTCGATCGTTTTTATTACACCCTTTTACCGATATTTTATAGAGGCGGTTTACATGAGGCTCATCAAAATCTCCTTCGCTTTCGGATAAATAAGAAAAACCATTTATGTGGTTCGGATGCTTCGTAAGATATTACATGCAACGAAAAAGGTTCGAGATTGCCAGACAAGCAGTAAATGCAATTTTGTACAAACATTGTAAATAAAATAGATTTATCTCATCCTTTTATATTCCGCGGAATCTTTCAATTAGATAACTTTTAAGGTATGTCCCAATGACATGTACCTATATCTGGACACTTACATAAAGGGTCTTATTAATGGGTATGTTAAGTTAGCACCACAAATATAGTACTCAGGAGTTCTGATTAGAGTTCCCACTTCCTTTTGACAAGACGAAGAGTTCCCTATAGTTAATAACAAGACTTCCGCTCAATAAACATTCTTTTAAACTTTTCAAAAATGGGGTGCTAACTTTGTATCGAATTTCGAGGTGGAACAGTTCTAAGCGGCTTAATAGCTTCAATTTGCGATTGCCTAGAATTCCTGATATGTACAAAAAATTTAGGAATATTTAAAAAAAATTAAAAATTTTGAAAAATTAATTTTTAGATACAATAGTTCTGATGATAATTTCTGCTTCTTTTTGAAGATACGAAGAGTTCTCTATGATTTTTAATGACATATGCGCTTAATAATCAATTTTTAATAATTTTTTAAAAATGGGGTTCTAACTTTTTAACGAAATTCAAGGTCGCATAGTTCTGATCAGCTTAACAGAAATATTTTGTGAATACTTAGAGTTCATGATACATAAAAAACATTTTTGAAGAATAATAAAGTTTAAAGAAAATAGTAGAAACCTTTGAAAATTTTTTTGAGAGTACCGCGTAGTTCTGAGTTGCGTTTCTTATAGTTCTCGACGAATTCTATCGAAAACTGTAAGGTGAAAAAGAGATTGGACCAACGATTTGCAAGATACAACGACATTTGTCAGAAGATCAACAATTTTTAGAGTATATCTCGGAAACCGTTAGTCCAATCGCTTTTTCACCTTACAGTTTTCGATAGAATTCGTCGAGAACTATAAGAAACGCAACTCAGAACTACTCGGTACTCTCAAAAAAATTTTCCGACAAAAAAATTTGAAGTCAAAATTTTTTGGGAGTACCGAGTAGTTCTGATCGGAGTTCTGGACAGTTCTCGGCGAGTTCTATCGAAAAGTATCAGTGCTCAAAGCGATTGGACCAACGGTTTCCGAGATATACTCTAAAAATTGTTGATCTTCTGACAAATGTCGCTGTATCTTGCAAACCGTTGGTTCAATCGCTTTTTCACCTTACAGTTTTCGATAGAACTCGTCGAGAACTATAAGAAACGCTACTCAGAACTACTCGGTACTCTAGAAAAATTATCTGACGTGGAACTTGGAAAAAAATTTGAAGTTATAATTTTTTGGGAGTACCGAGTAGTTCTGATCGAAGTTCTGGATAGTTCTCGGCGAGTTCAGTCGAAAAGTATTAGGGCTCAAAGCGATTGGACCAACGGTTTCCGAGATATATTCTAAAAATTGTTAATTATCTGACAAATGTCGCTGTATGTTGCAAACCGTTGGTCCAATCGCTTTTCCACCTTACAGTTTTCGATAGAACTCGTCGAGTACTATAAAAAACGCAACTCAGAACTACTCGGTACTCTCAAAAAAATCTGTAAAGATTTCTACTATTTTTTTTAAACTTTATTATTCTTCGAAAATGTTTTTTATGTATCAAGAAGTTTAGGTATTCACAAAATACTTCTGTTAAGCTGATCAGAAGTATGCGACCTTGAATTTCGTTAAAAAGTTAGTACCCCATTTTTAAAAAGTTATTAAAAAATGATTATTAAGCGCATATGTCATTAAAAATCATAGAGAACTCTTCGTATCGTCAAAAAGAAACAGAAATTATCATCAGAACTATTGTATCTAGAAATTAATTTTTCATAAATTTTTAATTTTTTTTTAATATTCGAAAATTTTTTTTACATATCAGGAACCCTAGGCAATCGCAAATTGAAGCTATTAAGCCGCTCAGAACTATTCCACCTCGAAATTCGATAAAAAGTTAGCACCCCATTTTTGAAAAATGTAAAAAAAATGTTTATTGAGCGGTTTCTTATTATTAACTATAGGGAACTCTTCGTCTCGTCGAAAGGAAGTTGGAACTCTAATCAGAACTTCTGAGTACTATAGTTGAAGTGCTAACTTAACATACCCCTTATTAATAGTATTATTATCATAAAAATGACAGTAGTTATCTACTTGTTATAAATTATAGTTAAATTATAATAACTACAACTATTTTTATGATAATAATAGCCATTTTTGATTTTCAACTAGTATATATTTGTTGACAGAATAAACATATCGCTGTCATTACTAATTATAATATCATAGCAGTAACAATTGTAATTAAGTAATATATAATCACAAGTACGAATACCAAAAAGTTTTCTCTCGCCGTAATATAGGAAGTAAAAAATTATATAATCTAATGGATTTAGAAATAAAGAGAATAACATCATTACACCTTGCCTCGCAAGTTACAAAAGTACAATCGTTTAATTAATTATCAAAATACAAAATACGTGACGGAATTATATGAAACCGACTCTGAGAAGAAAACGAGTGCTCATACGATTTTAATGCTGATCGATCTGAGGTTGCATGTAAAACAACGAAGAAAAGGACATAAAGCGTGTTAGCGGATATCGGTGTGGTAAACAACGAATTGAAACCACAACACCTGCTACTTAACACTCTCACTTGCGCGAATATAAATTATTCATTCAGCGTACACTCGGCGCGAATACCTTGCCGTAAATTTTCTGTCATTTATGACGTTTTGTATTCTCGCTGACCGCTAACTTCGGTGTTAATGGATAGAATTCCTTTAGTGGCCATTATGAGTAATATACTTTACACTACATTGAAGAGAATCCTGACGATATGATATTTGTTATTCTGAATCTGCAAATTAGAATCTTGATTACGTTCACATGAGAAGACATCTATTTTCTACTCACAATCAGCGCATCGAACGATACATCGTAAGACACTTCATTGAAATTGATCATATCAAATTTTATGGAATAAATCGTGCCAATCAGCTTCAATAGGGAAAAATTTAAACTTTAAACATCAATAGCAATAGTGACTTGAATTGAATTTAATTCTTTGAATTAAACATTTTGTTATTTTTAGCTTCATGTATATCAAAATGTAAATTAATCCATTTCTGCAGTTGAATTGCTCAGTTTCAAAGTGAACAACGTTCCTATTAACGTATGCACTTAGTGAATAATAAACTAAATTCCCGTCAAATTTAATACATTTTTCGAATTAAATTATTTAACTTCATTGTTTCAGTTAAATTATCGACATAACGGATGACATAATAAATATAACTCAAATTATAATGTGACATTATAAATTTAACAGCGTACCATATATGTACTATATATTTTTGTACTGCATATAAAAATAAGATATTGATCTCTATTAATAAATTATTTTCCAAATAATATATATATTTTTTAGTTAAGAATAATCAATATTTATTTAGACTATTTTCTCGTCCCTTTAATCACTACTGCTAATCATCTTAACACTAAAAGAAAATGACAATTTGTTGGCAACCGTTTTATTATATGAGCAACAATGCAACTGTGATGCATGTTACAGCGGCATCCTTATAAGTTTGTCGGTGTATTCATGCACGAAAAAATCGAAACAAACGGAATGTAAAAGTTTGGAGTGTCGCCAAATCTTGGAGAATTTCCAGGTCGGAGATTTTATCGCGACAGTGACCATAGCGACAATGTTTTAAAATATAAAGGAAAAAGACACGCGTGCCCGTTTCCACATGACGTATATCTGAAAATTTGTATTTTTACGGCTGTGATCGTAATGTTTACGTCGCGAGACGTGTATAGAATGTTTTATAGATTTTTTCAATAAAGAATTCCCGCAGTTATTTAAAAAATACTGTTTTTAACGAAAATATCGCAAAAAATTCTCTCTTGTACAGAAAACTATACATTTTTTACATTAAATTTAATAAGAAATAAACAAAAAAACATAGTTCGCTGAGATCTTATTTTATCTTTGCTAAATATTAACATTTATATAACTAAACTTTTATAAAAATTTTTGTCAAGAGAAAAAATCAGATTATCTGTAAATATATTATTAAAAGATTTCCTCTGATGACTGTGAATGACACAGCCTATATACGTTCAGCTATCCTTAGCTCCTTGCCGTAAGATTTCCACCGACAAGAAGATGAATTCTGTTGTGAACGCTTCAACAGGGCTCCGTCATACGTGAATACTGCATTTTTACGATTCAATTTCCCTCAAAGCCCCCGCGAGTTCTTCGCATTCCGCTATTCTGGGTGCGTTGCGCGGTTGCAGCGAGCAGCTCCCGATTTCTCGAGGAATGTCATCGTGAAAACGTTGGAACACGCTAAGAGATCGCGATGCCGATCGACATCTATTTTGCTCGTTCGATCGATCAGATACTAAGATTCTAAATTACTAAGTTTACATATCGTAAAATAATTATATTCCTAAAAATATATTGGGAAAATAACGCCTTGCATTGAGTGTATTTTCGATTCTGGTCTTTAAACTTAGTTATTTAATTACATATTTAAATAAGATTTTTCGTCCTTTAATATTATTGTATTATTATTAATTTAAAAAAAAATATACATTAATTTTTATTTTATTATTCTTTGACTCCTATATTTACATATTTTTGTATTTTGAATGTTAAGAGTCCTTTACTACCTCATCTATTCTTTAATATTATCTTTTTTACCTCTTGAAATAAAAGAAATTAACTTTAATCATATTTAAAGATATTATAACAATAAAATGATTCCAGTGATCGTAGTTTTTTAGGACGAAAACAAATTTATTTCCGTTAATAAGATTTAAAAGCTTAGGTATACCTACATATTTGTTTACTTTATTAAAAAATAGATAATTCGTAGTTAAAATAAGTCTATGTTGTTAATTATACAACGTCAAGACTGAAATATGAATCACTCGTATTCTTTCTACATTCCCTGAAAATTAATATCGTCGACAAAAATTAATCCATCTCAACTCGGCCGTTTTCATTTATTGATCTTGCGGAAAGGTGAAGTAGTCGAATTTTCGGGATAGCCGGAAAACGAGCACGCGCAAAAATTTCGCATATTACAAAAGTTCCGGCGAGTAGGTACTTTGCTCCGTGAAGCGAAACGCCTCGTTAAGTTCATCCGCATAGCTGCCGGAAGTATCGCGTCAAGCTTACAGCCACTCACAAGTAGGCTCCGGCCTCTACATCAACGACATAACGCGGAGGCGGTGCTCGCCCCTGACGTTGTTATCTCATGTTTTTACGCCCCCATAAAAAGCCCAATCTGCTTCAATAAGTTGGAGCACGGATGAAATGAACGAGCAGGCAAGCGAGCGCAGGTTTTCCTTCGGTGCACCCTCGCAATGTGATCTCTTCGTTTCTGTCGTCGCTTGTTTCTCTCCTTCGGTCTTGATCTCTCGCCTTCGGTCCATCGCGGCTTGACGCCCGTACAAATGAGAACGGTATGAATGTAATAACGAGCCGGCATTGTCGACTCTTTTGCCAACGATATTATCTCCTCGTCATCGCCCGTGTTATCGTCGTCGTTGTCGTCCTCGTCGGGCATTTTCTTTTTCTTCTTACCTCATTCATCCCCTTACTTGCTTTGTCTACACGTCGGTTTCTTTCCCGACTGATGATTATTTCGACGATGCTCGCTGAACAACGACTTCGTCCATCTGGCTATGACGCACGCTAGTATCTTCGCGCAGATAAGTCTCGTTCGCACATTTTCGCTCTGTCGAGATCGTGGAAGGTTTTAGAAGAACAATTCTGAGAGAGATATATATATATATATATATGCGAAATAATACTGTCTCATCATCACCAGCAGACGTTTCTCAATTACTGGGAATAACACTGCAACTTTGAGACGTGACGAAAAACCGCAAACGACTCACGATATTTCGATCAAGGAGTTGTACGAATGAGAAACTGTTTTAAAATTCTTAATTGAGTAGAACAATTTTGAGTGTAGCAATTTTGAGTAAGTGGTCTCCGGCCACTCCGAATATTTTAATGATTTAAAAGTAGAGAGAAAAAATAATTGAAATAATTTTTACATAATAAGAAAAGTAAAAATATCAGAAGTGTATAAGGTAAAAAGTACATACTAGAGCATATTACTTTACATTTTCCTTCGTGTGTGATTCGTGTGATAACAATAGAGATAAATTCACTTAAGCTTATGTTTGTCAGTTACGCAAATTGTTAAAAAATACATATTGTAATATGTAGTTATTCAGGTCGTTGTAACAAGATATCTTGCATCAATTAAAAATGCTATCAAAATATTAGATATCATAATTTTCTATTTATTATTTCATGTAAAAATAATAGATCATATAGAGTTCTAAACTGCGAACCAATTCCTCGGAAAAATATACCGTTTATATGCATATAGCTTTTAAAGATATACACATATTCGCATATTCCATTAGATTCGCGCAAAAATAATAGCCCGCAGTAAGAAGGCAGTTTAAGGGAAATATTATTATTTCAATATATGTAGTATAACAGTTATCCATTCTCATTTATTCCAAAACAATATTAAATTAATGAAACTGGAATTATAATATTCAATGCTACAATAATAAGTTACCTTTCACCGTTTTCAATATTTCCAAGCTGAAGAGGTAAATATTAAAAGTTTATTTATGAATTTTAAGCTTGGTTAACGCAGTAACATAATTCAGAATATGTATCTAAATAAATGTATATCACAGCAACTAAAATTATATTTACATATATATGCAAAACATATTTGTTTACAATTGAAGAGATTGAAAATGACAGAGATCAACAAGAATTATGCTCCGAAAGATTTGGACCTTGTAGTTATCATCGTCAATTATTATTCTCAACCAAAACAGCCAACTTAAACCCAATTTACGAGGCTGAAAGCCGTCAATTTGAGACGGCCAGCTATCTTTACTAAATTTTCCACTCGGAACTCGTGCAATAAAGTAGCTTCTGACCTTCCACGGCACTACGGGGAACGTATGCGAAAGTACACGCTCGATTTCAGCCATACGCCCGATTCGGGTATCTTGGGGTAGGTAGGTAATACTCGGGCTAGTATCCACGACCCCACTAAGAGTAGCCGGCCTACGTGGTCAGGGCTACAAAATCGCTGTTTCCCAGGCTTATCCCAGCATGAAAGAGCGCGCGCTCTCTCTCTCTCTCTCTCTCTCTATTTCGCCCCGGCAGATCCTTGTCGACCTACGAGGTGAGTTCATCCGATAGAGAAAACGTACGCGCGCGCGACCAACAGCTCGATTCGGGAACATAATCTCTCCATGGTGTCCTGTCCCACGACCCTCGATATCGAGCGGCCCGTATTTCACCTTGCGAATTATTTACGCGGATCCGATAGCCACTTGTTTTGTTCGGCGACTCGATTCGCTCGACTTCGATTTTTTTATGATATACTTGATACACATAACATCTATTTAATTTATTCGCTTTAAGTACATACTTATCATCAGATCGATCGGATCACATAGCTTTACATAATAGTTGCTATAGAAAATCATAATAAAAAAAAATCAAGAAAATACTAACAATAAGTTTATATTTGATATTTCGCAAGTTTGTGCTATAGAAATTTTTTCTCGAAGAAATCGCTTGTCAATCAATAGAGATATATATATATATAAGAAAAGAGAAAAAGAGAAGAGGGAGTATTCCATCCGTTCCTCACGACGGTTTGTTTTGCCGAAGCATCCATCGCTCGTCCGCGGATCTGGTTTATTCGTAGACGAGACAGGATGATGTACCGTTTTGCATGTTTCCAGTTCCGTCGTACATTTATCCCGCGAATGTCGGACGTTCCGGCGATCCCGTATGTTCCGTCTACATTGCGAAGATGTATTATATTTGCGATACATTCGAGGTCCGAGAGAAAGAAGTAGAAGTCTTTCTATTGTGCGTTGTTATATCTTTTTAAAGACACACGTCACGATGAAACGTGCACGTGACATTTTATGTGAGATCCGTCTTCGGCTGTATCCTTTTTTTTTATAGAAAAAAAAGCGACGTTGCCAACTATTTGACCCTACGGCAAGATTTTGATAAAATGTTCGCCGCAGGCGAAAAAACTTTACCCCTATCGGAGAAATGCGTTTCCGAGGGAAAAGATCGCGGTACTTTTCTTTAGACGGAAAAGTGTGGAAGTTCGATGGTAGCGGAAGTATAGTAGAGGAAAGTCGGCGGAGAGAGAGGTATCGAATTTCCAAAACGTTTCTAGCGCACCAAGTTGAAATTGTGTTCCATTTTCAGCGTGCTATGCTAAAAAGTTATTTCGCATAGCTCAATCACTTTCCTTCTAAATCTACAAACCGATCATTTTAATAAAATAAAAATTATGTCACTTCTATACAATCCTCATATCACGTTTACACTCATACTATATAGATATAAAATTATTTAATAAAAAAATTGCAAAAAATTAGAATTTATCTCATATTTATCAAATATGTTTTAATATATAGAGAAGATTTACAGGATATTAAACTAAAAATAACGTTTTATTTTCACATTTCAATACATATATAAAATTCAAAATAAATTCTCAATGATGAAAATTTACAGTTTCTACACACATAAAACGAAAGCAATGAAATCTGAATTAATTTTGAGTGAGAAAAACTAGTGATTTTTTTTTGTATCTCGGTTAGAATTCGTGGATGATCGTATATATTATGCACATTCGTTATCAATACAATTTGAAAATGGCAGTGGTGCAGGCGAAAGTTACATTAGTATCGCATATCGAATATGCCTTGGAATTCGAGTTGGAGCGAATTCTGGATCACGTTGCGATTCGAGATGCGTGGTGCGCGACTAAGCGCGCATACCAAAGAACGAAGCATCACCCTCTTCGTATGTATGCGCTTCACTCGCAAACTTGGAAGATCAAAAACTTGGAAACGCCACCAGCACGCGAATCGAGACTCTACAATTTATTCGACTACTCTCTCTCTCTCTCTTCGTTAGGACTTGTTAATCAAACGATCTCGATATGAAGAGCGCGCGATTTAATAGAAAACTACACGGAATATGTAAAAAAAAGAATTAGAATTTTTATTTAAATATTTTAGAAAGTTTTAATATTTTTAAATATAATATACATATATACATAATATAAAAGAAAAGAAAAATTCTAGCGATTTTAATCTTTCCTAGAAAATGTATATCTCTTTCATGCTAATTTTTGTAGAATCGAAAAAAAATTTAAATATAGATATAATATTTCACTATATCTTTTATCAAAACATTTTTTTTTTTAATTAAAAAAATTATTTTTACGTGTCCAAAAAAAATTTGTAATTATAATTTTCTATTGTGATGTTATTACTTATATTATGATAACACGTTGTTTACATAACAGTAAGCTGTAAAAAAGTTCTTACATCTAAATGGAAAAAGCAAATAGATAGGAAATCAATGGGTAATATCGAGTTCCCGACGGGTTTTAAAATCCGGATTATATTGCAATCTGATTGTAGCAGTAATAGTACGAATAAATGAATCAATAAGAGAGCGGACTTTATAACAGTGAAAAGATTTCGATAAATCCATTTTATATTTGAAAATTTTTCTAGCGTTTCAGTACATACAACATACGTCAATCAACCAAATACAATCAATCAACCAAATCTAACAAGAATTCACTAAAAATTGGAAATCGACGGAAGAGTATCAAGTATCAAATATATTTTGATATAAATCAATATCCGATAAACACCTTAATTCGTAAATTTCTTTAAATATTAATTATATTATGTCCAAACAAATTAATCGCACTTTCTTTATATTTAATAACTTTTCCATTTCTGTGTGTCACTTAATAGGTATATGTGCACGTTTATATACATATAATTTCACTTAATAACTATTTCATTATGTACAGCCCTTGCCGTAAATATAAAAAAAAAATTTTTCAATTTATTCCTTTAATGGCTATAATAAAATCCAAAAAAAAAACTAACAAAATATTAAATTTGTTATAAAAATAAATATTATTTTTCAATAAAACTGTTTTTCAATTTATTTTTCGTTAGATGTGCCATAAAGACTGATATTCGTGATTTCATTTTCTAACTCTCTGATATCCACATGTACCTATATTGAAAAAAATGACGGACTTCGTATTGATTGATTATTGAATGCATGATGCGTTCACAAATCGAGAGAGATAGAGAGAGAGAGAGAGAGAGAGAGAGAAACCGCAGCAATCCGAGACAAGATGCATTAAACAGCTACGTCGATTTGTATGAACGCAATTCATTCCCTGAATACGCTGAAGGAGCGTACTCAATCGTATCGCTACATCGAACTTCGAGGACTCTTCTCCAATAGTACCTTTACCGTTGTCGCTACGATCGCTTTCGTCGTTACCGGATACGCTTCTGAACCGGACAATTCTCGATTCGATAGTCTCGAGATTTCTCGATTATTCGCCGATTTCATTGCGAGCCGATTGTTCGCCTCAAGTAGGATTCATTAGACCCGATACAGGCTCACCTTGCTGAAAGATTACGCAAAGAACGACAGATGACGTGTAACGGCAGCAATTAACAATCGTGCATCGAAATGAAAGTTTCCTTGATTTACGAACAAGCGGACTATTACTCGTCATCTAGAGCTCATCGTTGCACAGTAAAAATCATTTTCGCAAATTGGATGGCCCTCGAACCGACACTGTAAGTCTCTACAATTCAGTCGGTTGCTCTGACGATGACGACCGCGTACGACGGAAATCTATTTTCAATTTCTACAATTTGCTGTGTAATTATAAATTCAAGTCGCTTCAACGTTGCAAGAAGAACTCTCGAACTTTTGCGTCATTGTTATAATTTGAAGTTTCTAGATAATACATCGCTTAAATTCAACGACTCGAGTTTAATATCTTAATTAAATTTATAATTGTACAACTCAAATAATAGTCTGTAATTTGAAAGTGGAAAGGAAATGAAAAAAAATGTTTTCTGTATATAATTTATCAATATAGGTACTACATTAATGTTTCTGACTTAATGTTTTTGAAACCATTTGAAGAATTCAGAAAATTTAGACAAATGTCTAATTGATATCTTCTTGTCCCTCTTAAACTGTAAAATCCTTTCTAAAGGTATCGAAGCGTATGAGGTGGGCAAGCCACTTGAGACAATATCGCATCTGTCTCTATCCGCGTGTCATAAATGGAACAAACCATCTAGAACCAACAAGGATTCCTAACTTCTGCGAGCGTAAGTTCGTCGATGAGCAATCGTGACACGAATGAAACAACGATATTTCGCAAGACAAACGTGGTAGTATCGCACTCACAACAATCAACATATTTTACATTGGGTTGATGTCGTTCCTCACTATTAATTTCAAGACTTCGTCTTATAGTGTTGTGTCTACAAATCTGTGCCCTCCAACTGCGTGCCCCGATGTTAGAGATGCGAGAGAGGAATTATTCATACATGAAATCAGAGAAGTAATCAGTCAACAAGTCAATCAAGCAATTATTATTGTGAAATCAAGTTAAACCAGAACTCAGTTGAAATCATTTCAATATCAAATATTTAAAGGTCTTATACGGTCAATAATACTGTCAGTATTAACGAATATTGATAATATTACTAATCATGTGTAGTTAGTATTGATGGATTAATATAGAATACTAATTGTAATCGGGGTTTTGTTTCTCGAGCATTAGTATTTATTAGGATCCATGTCATAGAGTGTTACAGTACGACAGATAATGTAAAACTAAAATAAAATATATTGTCAATAATATACTGATTGTGTAAAGTTGTAAAAATATTGATACATACCATCTGTATTACTGATTCAATATTATTGATTGATCTAAGAGCACTTTAAGAAATTAAACATGAAACATGATTTAAAATCAATTAAAATCAAATAAAGCGACATCGTCACTTGGACGCGCGTCTCGAATTTCTTCAGAAAAATAAATGAAATTTATTTACGAAAAACAAAAAATGGGAAATATTTATAGTTGAATAGCCTCTCGGATGCGAGAAAAAGAACGTTGGAAAAGTTTGCAGCGCATATAATATAGCAATTAGCGCTAAAACTCGTCCTCACTACCCCATCTTGTTATCCTGGATTCACTTTCAGATTATGACACGGCGCCCACTTGTTCAGCGATTTTCATAGTTAATATATGAAAAATGACTACTGTGATTACATGGTCATGTTTATTTTATAGTCGGAAGAGTACCTCAAACTAATCACCTTGTGATTCCTACAAGGCTCTAACAATCCTTTTTTAATTATTTGTTTATAAATGCCGTAATTGAGCTGCTCTTCTCGAGCAAAGGCAGAATTTTCTCTTATTATCGTTCATTTTTCATGTGAACAAATTTGAAGTTCATTTGAATTTGTTGGTCCATTTTCATTTAATATTGAATATTTTTTATGTTAGCGTAAAGAAATTATGTAATATATTTAAAATAAAAGTTACAAAAATATCAACAGAAATTGAGAAAAATGACAAATGAATTAATTTTTATAACATACAGTAGGATAAAAATTCTTTTAATATATTATAGCAATTTCAAAAGAAAAAAAGAAAATTCTCTCTTTCCTCTTATATTTTTATAGTCCATATTAGTAGTGTCTCATAATTCGTTGGCTTAAAATATTGATATATTGTAATATTTAATAAAACTAATATTGATCGTTGTAATGCTTGGTTAATGATACTTGATGTAACTTGAGAGGAACATCAGGCTGCGAAGATGTCTTAGTTTACCCGATACATCATTTCATTGGCCTAGGAGATCTAATCGGTTATGTGTCAATGCATCTAAGATGGATCGATATAGATTACACACATTGTGCACATTCTACTGCTAAGCATACACAGCTGCTTAATCTGTTGCTTCAGAGGCTCTCGATGTAAAGTGAATTATATATCGTAACCATTTATCTTAACGAATTTAGTGGATAAAAAATAAAAATTTCGTCTCTTTTTAAAATCACAAAAGTAATTACAATAATTTCCATTAAGTGCTTTTACATACTGTTTTCCAAAATGGGAGATTTATACATAGCTAATATTTAAAAAAGTGCACTTTTTTATAGTGAGTTTCACTCCAAAGTGCAAAGACATGAAATCTTACTATATCAAAATCTATCTATTATTGCTTAATTTTCACAGTCGGTATAAAATATAAAAACGTATTTACTACACAATTAGAGGTAAGACTGATTTTAATAAAAATCACACAATTTTATCGTACATATATGTATTTCTACGATAAATTGTATCATTTTTACACATATTATTTTATATGCCTTTTTTACAGTGTAGAATATATCGAATTTAGATTTGATTATAGTCTCCTTTAACTTTAAATTTACGAAGCGTGTCTATGTTAACAATTTAGTATTATCAGTGCTGCTTGTAGCGAACAAGCTGTCTTAATCGGAGCGATTAATAGTTTTATTCATTGGGATATTGGACGCGATGTATATTAATTACTGCTCGTCAGATACATCGTTTCGTAAGCGAAGACGACGAACTGATTGGTTACGCGTGGATGGACCAAAGATGGATCGATGCACATTACGAACGTCTTATGCGCATCGACGTCCGCTACAAATACACACTCAATTAATCTGTTGCTCATGTTGCGAAGACGCTCTTGTTTGAAAGAATTAAATGAACGAAGATAAATTTGCGTTAGAGTATCCATCGCGCTGAACGTAACTGTTATTTTTGTAATTGTTATTCGTATATTTTCATAAATTAAAATACGAAATTTCTTTCTCTGATAAATAATTCAGCACTAAGTGAAATTTACATTATAGAATCTAACCAAGAATCTTGCGAAGAGATGCGTGAAAAGATATACATATATGTACATATATTTAAAATATACAGTATAAAATCAACACGTACGTGATATGCGAATGCAGTAAACGTATAGCAGAAATATAAAGATATAAGTTTAGTCATAACAGCTTTTATATGCCATAAAAAAGAATGAATTTATAAGTTAAAATCTAGAGTAACTAAAAAAATGATAGTTATTGCGTAATAAAATGGAATCAGTCGCGAAACATTTTTCTGTTCTTGAAAAAAAAAAATAGTTATAGAAAGTTTTGAAGGTCTCTCTCTCTCTCTCTCTCTCTTTCTCTCCTGTCATTCATTTTCTTTTTACAACTGTATCGTATTACCAGTTGTGACTAAAGCTATTTAGCTTGTCTCGTGATAGATGCAATTCGGAAGTTACGAATACGATAACGCCTCGGTGGATTACGGCGATGCCGTTTCAAGGCTTATTATTTATTCCGTAACGATTGTGACGTAGCATTACCGCGCGGCAAAACGGAGGGTGCAATATTCACAAGCGTGTCTGTTGAATAATAACACTATACGTTACACCCCCATATGTCGCCGTCAGGACCCCCGCAAACGGCTCTGAAGGAAACGAGTGGAAGCACTGACTTTTGTTACTACGTCGCTGACAGAATCGCACCGCGGTATATTCGATTCATATATGCGTGTACTGACACACCGATATATGTATGTATCAACCTTCTCTACGACGCGACGGGAGGAAACGCGTGAGCGTATCTGAATATTCATATTTCGCTGTTATTATATATTGGTCGACCAGGTGTACCTTTCGTATCGCGTATCACTGCAGTGGTCGACATTATTATAACCGTACGCTATTATGAGCATGATAAAATTCAGTCGCGGTCATTTCGCCAAATGAAACTATCGATCGACAGTAGTCCTCGATCAATCCGATCTAATCGTCGTAACCGTGACGCGCATTTCAAAGGTACGATACGAAGTATTTTCTCCCCTCGGAATTCTCAGTCGCTGTTTGGTAACCCGCTGCGAAGGTAATATTTTATCTTGCATATATGCAAGTACCTACATATACATATAGGTGTGATCGTAAAGTAAGGTAAAATCTAGGTGAGGCTAATCTGATACAAATTATGACTAATTTTCTGATGTAGAAACATGTTCTTAATATAGCTCTCTCTCTCTCTCTTCTAATAAGTAGTTTTACGTGTACTCATTGGACCAGGCGTGAACTAAGTGCGTGTAACGAGATCCCGTAATATAGCCCGGATAAGACTGTGTTACGGCCATAATCACTATAACGTATGCTGTGCAGCTTGCGTCAATGTTGACTTCCTATGGTTACGCATACGCTTAACCACCGGGTGAATCCTTCGCATTCATATCGTCTTCGGTTTCGCGAGATTAAAGAGACCTCTCGGCACATGCGATCGATTGTTTCCAAATGCACTTATCTTCGGGTGATTGTTGCATGATTGAAGGAAATTGAAGGAGGAGTGGAACGCGGTTTTTCATTTTTTATGAAATCGGTCTGATTCATATACATATATAATAAAACTCATATTCTAATTATTGGTAGATTTATAATTTTTCTTGAGGATTATATATCTATATGTAAAAAAAGTGTTTGCTATACATAGGAAGAACGATTTCGTTGGAAAAGATGACGATTTATACATATAGATACATATTTCAACGAAACATATATTTAAAAATTCAGCTAGAAACAGAAGTAAAAATAAATTTATTGAACAATCAAAATACTTACTCATAAGTCGTTTACATAAGTCGTTAAAATATCAAAGTTATTTATAACATTGCTCATCATACTTGAGATTTTTACGTAATTAGTTTAATGGTCCAACAAAATTATTTTCGATCGATATTTAATTAAATTTTTTAATTTTACTTTAGCAAAATCGCCCTTTCTGTATATTTGATTATAATTGTATAGTAAAATAATTGTTAGGAATTCCATTTTTGATTGTAGTTATTACTGTTATAATATCAGTAATATTAGTAATTATATACATTATAATTGTACAAAAAACATAATTAGCAACAAAAAGGGGATATTATAAATTATACAATAATTAAATTATGACAACTGCAAATACTTTTCTTCTATGACAACCGAGTGTATTTTGCGGAGAATTTTATCGAATCGGCAAATAAATACATGCGCCATTATTTCTAGTTTATGAATCTCCATCGAGAGATCTTTGATAACGTCAGCATTTTTCCGAGATTCTATGTTCGATGGAGAAGTTACGATCCGTCTGGATGTAATTTTTTTCTTCCATAGACTATTTTCCTTTCTTTTTTATAGATTGTAAATGAAAAAAATTGCGCAAAATGTGGTGGAATTTTTTAAAGAATAGGACAAAGATAAGCCGATACAAGTGTCGCGAGAAATAAATTATACTGACGATCTGGAAGTGTTTTACACCCTTATCTCTCCGCACAAAATGCGCGACGTCAGGTGATACAAATGTATCTTTCTGGCGATATATGAACTTTTCATACATTATTTTGAGATATTTTATTTCGCTCCTTCAATCGTTGGTCCATCGTGCATTCTTGTGATGTTTCAATGTTACCATTGTACCTTGTTGATTTATATTTCAACCTCGCAAAATTCATTTTCGAGTCTTAGAAAAATCGTAGGAACTGAAGAAAACATTTTATGTCCAAAATGATAAAAGACAGACTTATCTGTCTTCTGCATACGCGCGAAGTTTTACTGAGGTCAGAATTTCGTGGCCCAAGGATAGTGTGCCCCGTGAGAAGAAGAACGGTATCAATACCGAGTGCGATCTTTCCCGATCCATTTTTCCATGTCAGACATATCGCAGCGTTGGGGGTGAAAAGAGCGGGAAGATTCTCCAGCGGCGTTGATATATTAATTTCTTTGCCCGATGGAACATAAATTCGTCTCCCCATCGACAGACCTTGCGCGGTTGCGTTACGCCGGCTTTTTTTCTTCTCTCTCACCGGAGATAAAACTCACCGATCTTGTCGAATGTGGCCCGAGATTTCCGCAAGTGACTGCGAAAAAATATGAAATGCAAGCTTTGCGTTACCGTTTTATGAAATGATACGACGAAGATCGTTTCTTGCAGAAGGTAGGTATAATAAAGTAAAAAAACGTAAGTTATCACGCTCGCTTATTCGCTATTCGCGACGTTGTTCAACTTTATATCTTTATGCAAAGCCAGCTACTTTCCGTAACAAGCATCATAATTTCTATCATAAAAAAATGATGGTTGAATTGATCTCGCTTCTTCCCTTTTATTTAATCGGTTTACGCAAATTCCATTAATCTTTAATAATTTTCTATTTATAACGCTCTCGAAATTGGGTCTTGATACATAAGATAAAAATACAATATAGGATATCGAATATCTGTCTGATGAGGAAAAGTAATCTAAGAATTTAATACAAGATATCAAATATTTATCTTAATAAGAAATCAACAATTGTGACACGTAAATGACATAATCAACCATCTAATAACGCTGGATATCAAAAGTAAGTACTGAAACCTGTATCAAATTGCATCTTTGTTTTTCTTTTTATATGAAGAAACATAAATTCAAAACAAGCTTTAATAAGTTTCTTCATTCCGCTCCACGTATATTAAACACCGTATATCGTTTTCTTACTTCAAAAGTGACACAACTCAAAAAATTAAGCTTTTAAAAAAAAAAACTATTTTTCAATTTAACAGGAATTTCACTAATCACATAACATTGGCAAAAGAATATACTTCTAAAATATGACTAAATATCATTTTTGTAATTTTTACAATCCTTTTTGAGAAAATTATTAATTAAGTACGTTATATTGCATCGTTATATTGAACTTCAACTTTTCTTCAAACATATTTATTGTATTATCACTTAAAATATGTATACATAGTGTGTATATGACGTGTAAATGTGTATGAATATTTGCAATGTACTGAGCTTAGATCCGTCGGTTTGCTAAGCTCAAATGACTATACAGATCAGTCATCTCTGCGGGAATGCGTCTTCGTTCTCGTTAAAGCGACAAGCGACAGCAGTTTTTGTGTTAAAAAAGGGGACCTTAACCGTGGACGATTTCTCGAGGTGAGCACGTGATCGTTAGATGCGCTGCTCACGCGATAATTCATTCTTTTAATAGCTACAGTTAACAAACGGCGTTTAAATGGCTGCTGTAATTACTTCGTTAAAGTTATCGCGATGATAACATTATTACCTCTTTGCTTCATTCCGTTGCGCGTGAGAAACTTTTTGACGAGCACTATCGCGGCTTCTTCTGACCCATTTCGAGCGCAGCGCGGAGCGCATGGAACAATGGAATTTATCGCGCGTCTTGGGAAAGAAAGTACAGTTAATTTTAGTCGGAAAAACGGACTCGTTTTTATCTGACGCAATTTGTTCGTCGTGGCACGAGAAGAGACGGGGAATTTTCAAATTGCAAGCACGAGGACAGGGTCGAATAGTAATTCGCACTATTCGCAGTATGCGCCTTAACAGTCTACTCTAAACCGGTGAGAATAAACTCGTTACATTTTCTTACGTCTCCGAGAACAACGCGACCGCCACGTAAATCCACGAGACTGAAATATTTGTGAAATATTTTCAACCGTATGTGCGGGGAAAGGGATTGCATCTAAAGTAACACGCGATACGCCTTTTTGTTAACGTTATCGCGCGGACTAGTATGCAACGAGCGTATAAGCACCGACGCGCCGCTTCTCTTCCTCGTGATGCACGTCGGCGATTTTTCCGACTCCCATATGCTCAAGAATACAAGTGAACTCGCGCAATAAAAAGTAAACCAGAAAATCGTACCTTGCTTTCAGAAAATAATGCAAAGGGCACATTGCGTACATGACAAAAGTATACATAAGTAACTCCCATGCGTTATGCACAATTTATATAAAGTTGGAAAGTATGTTAACGAATTCATCAATTTTCATAAAACTATTAGTGTTATAACTGAGAATTTAAATTCCAAATCATGTTAACTACAAATTTCATGATTTTTCAGAGAAGCGTAAAATCTAATATCTGGTTTTTGATTTACTGATCATCACATTTAGCATCAAATTATTTATATCTTTTTAAGGATATTTATTAGAATCTATAATATTATTAAATAGCTCGACAATTTAATTTGAGATATTACTATCTCAGTTTAATTTAAGATTGCGTTTAAAAACTCATTGAAACTAAAGTGATTTTGGCACGCAGTTGTAAAACTGAACATGCACAGAGAAAGAATGATTTTGCTGAAATATCTACAAATATAATAATTAGATACAGATCTGTGAAATATTGTTGAATCAAGTAATGATGTAAGAAACTCAAACATAATAAGCAATGCTACAAAAAATGTTATATTTTAACAACTTTGAGCGCACCGCGTCCTCCATAATTATGTTAATATTATAAAATTATCAGATTTGTATTCAGTTAAATTTTTAGTGAAACCGTCTTTTGTGTATATAAATTCACCCCGAAATATTATTTAAACATTAGGATCCAACTCAGGCTAATAAGGCGTTTATTACTTATTTTATCGTAGCAGAGAATTTGTAACAAAATTATTATAATTATAGATAATAATCTTTCTGATTTCTGTTTGGAAAATCTCGATTTATTAAATTATCGAGATTATTTTACCTCATTGGAATTTTACAGCTATGGTACTTAAGAATTGATTACAAGGATATTGATGCTACCTTAATCACAGTGACATCTGCTCCGATCGTTCGCTCCGACCGAACGTTGGACTAAACCAGGACATCTAATTATCTTATGTTAAAATGGTCGAAATACAGTCGGTTCGCGAGTAGCTCTTCTCCGGATGACGATAATTCGCCGGAAAGATCTCAAGCTAAAACGTGGTCCTAAGGTTTAGCGTTGAGAACGAGGTCGAGTATGTATGTGCAGGTTTTAGCACAGGTCGACCTGTAAATCGCTCGTTGCGGGACTCGGTCGGTTTAATATCCAACTCGCCTGTTCTCGATACAAACTGGTCACCTCCGCACGAAACTGTCCACTTATCCGTTCTACGCCGAGTGATCTCCAACCACTTTCCAGTTATGATGCCGGAAGTGCGGCTGTAAAGCCAAGCTCTGGGCGGACCTTCCGCGCTAAATTAGGACGTCTCCACTTTACACGCCGCGCACACGCCCTTGTGCCGAGAAAATGGGTCGAAGCTGTCGTAGTCAGTGTGGCTGCTACTCTGTGTCATCGCTATTACCCTCCTGCGCTCGTAATTTATTTTATTCAAAACGCGACCTGCGTTAGCCTAGCACCATTATCTGAGGAAAATGAGCGACTCATTGAGGAAAAGGAAAGAGATAGAGAGAAACTGGTTATTACTTTTATCGGCCTGATAAACGTGCCCGCGATTGACCGAGGAAAAGGAAAGGGTGAGGGGTAAACGCTTCAACGGAAAATGGTAAATTAGGTATGTATATAAACTAGCGTATGAATATTCATCGACGTCTGCACCAGGACAAACGTAAACATGGCGCAATATGGGACGACCTAGAGAACCCAGCCGGATCATGCATTATTTATCTATAAAATCCAATATAGTCGTTTACATGTATGATATCAAATTATAATTTGTACAGTCTCCTACATATCATCGATCAGCCGCGGAACGAGGCATGATTAGCGTGACGGCGGAAACATGACGGAAAACACTTGCGAGTATCGGTAAATATTTTAATATCTTGGCAATATCCATTCCGCGATTTAAATTTAAAACAAGGTCCTCTATATCACGTCGATTCCATTTCATTTATTTGTCCCAAAGCTCAAGCCAGATGACACCGGTTGTTTCCGTTTCAACGTTTATTGCTTTATTTTACTCGCGATAAAGGTACGGAACTTCGGATATCCAACCCGCTCTTAATACACGTCGATGTTCAACGTTCTCTGCAAGGATCGGTCGTTATTCCGAAGATGGCAGTGGTTGGCCGATACAGCTAGCCAGCCACTCGGAACGAACTATCCGAGCACAAGTAGCCTTCCGTTTTCCCGTAGCTACCGGGCAAAGTGGTAAAGTCGCCCACAATAACCTATTTCCTGAATTAGAATGTTTCTATTCTACACGTCGTAAATTTTTGGTTAGTCAAAGTCCGTCGACGTCTCAGTGTATTCATCGGAATGATCATCACGCGCATAGTCCTTCCTGTCGTAAAAAGAAACGCTTCTGGGGATAGGACGACGATGTTGCGGTTTAATTTCTGATGTACTCGATATTCCGCTCGAAACATCCGGGTGGGGCTTTGAGGGAATAATCGTGGTACGTGTGTCCCTTAAATCGGAATACGTCTGTTTCGCGTATCATAAAATTCAGCACTATATCCTTGAAGAACATATAAGATTTCAAAAAACTAGATGGTATAATGCAAGCGGCTAAATTGTTAATATCCTACCGAAATAATTCAATCGATAACTACGAGGTAAATTTAAACCAGAATACAACGCGAATAATTCACAAAATAACATATCTGTATGATGTACGATGTATGTTTATACGTAAATAGAGAAACGTGACAATTTTTGTTATATTTTAAAGTGGAATTATGCAAATATGTGCTCGATATAATAATAAGCTTGTTTTTAAGTTACTTAAACAAAATGCAACGTATTATTAGTCTGATAAATTTTCCTATAAGATTTGAGAGTTGCTTTGTATCGAATGGTTAAAGCTAGCTAAATTCTCCACCAAATTGAAAACAAAATAATTTTAAACAGTTTAATTCAAATTTTGTATATATATAGTGTACAGAAACTCCGTCTATTTTGTCGATTCAATCGAAAGAGAATATGCTCGACCCACTTTCCGCGTTGACGCAGATACAAAGAGAAGACTTGAATGTGTGGAATTTAATAAATAGCTGCTTTTGCTGTAATTGAAAATAACACTTTGCCGCAAGCAAGAATGCAACGAGGAATTATTTAATCAGAATCCAAAGAATAGCTATTTTCAAAGAGTGATACAGCGTGGGCAAAGCAAAATAACTCAAATAAATATTTACATACATATTTTCCCTACAGGCAATGTACCATTAAAAGGAAATGAATGTTTTTAATTACGAGTAAATCAATCATTCATGATTGATTTTCTTGATTCTAGTGATTGACAAGGTTGTATAATTTTAATGTGATTCCCCATTTTAAATAAATTTTCCCATGTCTTGTAAAAGCGTGATCGTGTCTTGTATCTCCCTGAGTCTTTACGTATTAAGATGAAGTTACCATTGGGACTCTTTTCTCTAGCGCAAATTTGTCATCGAGTTATCTTAATAAATGCAGATATAAAAGCAATTATCGCCTAGGGAGCGATGAGCGCGGCTATACGTGATATATATATATATCTTCATCACTGAATTATTAACAGAAGGAAAGTACGCGAAGACGAGAATGGTCTTTCAATTACGTCCCGAAATTAAATCTGCGTATTAATCTTAGGGACATTCTAATTAGGCGATAAATTCAATTAGAATCCCGCCGGATACTTTCATGTTCTCGAGTCGCGTCTTGCATTTTCGAGATACTTCCCGAGATATGCGATATTAATTCTTGAACTATCGAGAAATATTTTAGAAATGGTTATGCACTTTCGCAATTAATTATTCATTTTACTACTAATAATTAACTTAAATCAAACCTTTTACCGCTCTCTCTCTCTCTCTCTCTCTCTCTCTCTCTTCTCTTTCGCACATGTAATAAAAATTCAAAATTATCTTTAATTTCATATGTAGCATGTATGTTAATAAATTGATTTATCTAATAAAGACTATCTCATAAAATTGATTCAGTCAGAAATTTTCCATTCAGAAGACCTTGAAGTTTTCTACGTGAAAAAAATGTATGAATAATTCAGAGATCTCTCCCTGAATAGGTCCTAAAAGATTCCAAAAGGGACGAGACCGATCACAAAGTAACAAAATGACGCTCGACGATTTTGAAAATGACGGCGTGAATGTAAGAACGCTAGTTCCTCTATGTGCGCGCGGCCTTGTTACCTTGTAGCCGCTCGTAGCAGGGTGTCGATAGTGTAATCCAATTTGCTGCTCACCACCGGTATCTAGCAACAACGCACCACCAGCAACGACAAGCGAGAGAGACGCCGTCGTTGTAGCAAGAGCACTTTCACAATGGCGGGCAGGCCCGGAATTAGGAGTAGTTTGTCTCGTTACGGGCTGCCGGCTACACGGAATATACCGGCCGCATATCTCTTTGTGCCGGTAATCATCGTCCTCCGTCGAGGATAATATCGTTACGTTATCGGTAGGAGCCGTGTCCTTTTTCCACCCTCCGTTTTCATTATCCTCCTCCTCTTCCTTCTTCCTGGTCCGCGTTGCGCCTTTCTACCTCGCCGTCCGCGATAAACGTTGAAAACTAGCGCTCTCTGTGTGCCGTGCGCGCTTCAGTTAACGGCTACTTTATTAACAATTAATTTCAACGCGAATAATCACCGAGTCATATAATGGCTCAACTGCATAGTTAATACATCGCGCGGATGAAATATACCAATATACCTTAAAACGAGAACAATCGATGTGTTCGCTATAACAGGAAGCAAAGAAAGAAAATTTTATATAGGTATAAATTACATCTCTATGTTTCACGTTACATAAAAAAAAAAAAAATAAAATTGATAACTTTTAATCTACATATAATATCAAGATTAATAAAACTGGTAGAAATGAATTTTTCATTCTTTAGTGTGTGTTAAACTATAGTATACCAACAAACGATGTAATTAAATATTACATAGCAGGAATCTAAAGATCAAAGAATAGAGAATCTTAAAATCTCTCCTCGCAAAGAGTACGGATTATTTCAATGGATTAAAATTTTTAAGACAATTCACTGATCTTTTCTGATGAGAATTCCTCCGCGTTCAATTACAGATCGCTAGGTGTTACGTCTGAATATGAATGCAATTCTAAAATTAAATCATCATCTGTGTCTTGAGCGAAATTTGCAACACCAATATTCAATAAAGTCGTTTTCTATTTTACAATCGTTTTCTTATTAAAGCAATACACCTTTGGTATTCAACTTGTTTCATAATTTTTTCAGATTCCATTTTCTTCTCGTTAAAAATGTTATGTGTTATTCATATAGAATCTGCCTCGGTATCCTATAAAGATCCTTCACAAATTTCATTCTTTCGCTAAAGTTCCGACAAAGTACGACGATTCCACTCGCGCTTGGTTGCATCTCCTCTTTCCAAAATAATCCTCCTTCTTCGTCTATGATGTTACGACACGTTATTAAGCAAGACATTGCTTTTAGCTCATCTCGCGCGGTGAGAATCGAGTTGCTCGAGTATGTCTGCGCTCTTATTCCCTCTGAGTCCGTAATAAATATTTTAGAGTACTCTTTTTCTGGTCAGTGACGCGGAATCACGAAAGAAGATCGTGTAACCGAGATGGAATTCGTAAATCGAATTTTTGGAGGGTTAACGATAATGCGACTCGGTATCGTTAATGCAGTTCTCTGTCTGTCTAGTCGGAGGGAGGAAATTGCGTCGAGTCCGAGAGTGTGCATCTAGATGCAGCTCTCTCTCTTTCTCAACATATACATATAAGACAACGAGAGCATGGGATGTGAACCCGATGCTGGCTATCAATTATCTCAAATAGCGTGAGTTAAACCAACCTATTCTCTAACCTCCGTTCATTTCGCCCTTTTCCCATTTCATTCTAAACCATTATTCTCTCTCTCTCTCTCTTTCTCTCCATCTCCTTTCCTACTAGTCAACACTCTTCTTCTTGGTCTCCTTCGATCTTCAGAATCCCAGCTCCTTTCACCGTAGATACTCAGTGTGAAACTCTTCTCCACTCTCTCGGTTGCGTTGGTCTCTTCCTTCGGCTACCCCCTCGGGTGGCTCGACCGGCCTCATTCTCCAATACGAGCTTTCTCCTGACTTCTGATTGCTTCTGTCCCTGGCCAGCTGCTCCATGACCAAATCGATTCGCTGTTTCGTTAAATTTTCCAGACTGTCCTTGCCCATTGCAGACGCCGCAATCGTCTTTCTCTGCAACGGCGGCTAGTTCGAGATAACGAATCCAACAACGGATAACAGCTATATACTGTTTGAAAGCTTAAAATGAGCGCTTTTTTCTACATCTTGCATCACATCTACTCCTCTCGTCTTTTTGCTATTCTCGAAGAGATGTGCCCTTTAATCCTTTAGTGCCTCATGATCCGTTAGCATTATAATTCTTATTTTTACAGTCTTTATATTCTCCTTATTATATCAAAAGAAATGTTTTCATCTAATGTGAACAAATTTATTGACGATCGTAACAAGCTCTACGAAACTCCTCCTCGATAATTCGGTAAACGCATTCGTTTCGTAACTCTGCGAGAGCGTCTGAAAGCGGATGCAAGTCGCGGTTACACGGACCCGACATATTGGATTTACATGTAGCCAGGGCACCGAGGTCGGGACAACGAATTAATGGCGGGGGCTATTACGACGCCGAATGAATATGCATAAAACTGCACAAAGTGAATTGGTGGCTGCGTTATACTGGCGCGAGCGAGGGTAGCAGGGTGGCGGCGATGCACCCGGGGGTAGTTTCACTAGAGAGATAGAGAGAAAGAGAGATAGAAAGAGAGAGAACCAGTCGAGCATAGGCGTGGTTACACGTGACGTCATCGCATCGTTGTTCTATTTTGCTGTGGCATCGCAGGATGCAGTTGACGGGGGTGAAAGAGGAAGGAGAGGGGGAAGGAGGGAAGGGGAGAGAGAGAGAGAGAGAGAGAGAGAGAGAGAGAGAGAGAGATATGGGCCACGTAGTGTGTGCGGGGTGAGAGTCTCGTTGTGTTTTGTGTCCCCGCCATGCTTCATAAATCAACGAAACAAACAGAAATGCCGCGCCAGGGTGAGCATCGCGGGTAAAGCCATGCCGCGCCACGACGCGACGTGTCGGGGGGGAGGGGGAGGGGGCAAAACTCGATTCTGATGGTGAATGTATAATTTAATTCCATCGGCCGGCAACACTAGATTCACAAAATCTGGCGATGCCGAACGTTTTAATAACGGCCGCCGTCGCCACCGTAAAACTCCTCGAGGGAAGAACATGCGCATTGAAAAAATAATTGATAAAATAATGCACGCAACACGATTTCTGGTCGTACAGGAATCGTTCATTAGTTCTTACCAACAGTGCCAAAAATGACCGATTCAATTTCGTGTAAATTCGATACCTCGGATCTTTTTTTGTAAAATATTTTTAACGTTCTCTAAAAGTTAATGTTAAATTATAACTTAGACTAATTCAATTTAATTCTTAGTAGGTACATATAATTGGGTCTTTCGTGTCTTACGCATTTCTTAATTTTGAAATATTAGGAGCATTTAAATATAATTTCTTATCGTTTTCTTTTTTTAATACATAATTTTATAAGTACTTTTTAAACATGTTAAAGTATACGTAAGAATCACTTAATTTTTATATAACTTATAAGTGTTAAAAGTTAATTCGGGACACGGATGTCCCCCATCGTGTGCGGTAAACGATCAGAAAATTATCGCATATAAGGGTTAAGTGTAACATATTTGATATATTATAAAATAAGATTTATATACAGAAATATTTTGGTAATTTTTTGATAAAATACATTTAAAAAACGAGATAAAAAGACAAACCAAAAAATTTTATTTTTTAAAACAAAAAGAAATAATCTCTCTCTCCCCCCCCCTCTCTATCTCGACTTTTTCTATAATATTTCCTAAATGTACAAATATTTTTCATATTACTTTATTTTGCAGATATATAAATAATATTTACAGCTTTTTATTGTTTATCAACTTGTATTCTTCATATTATACCATATTATATCAATTCGATAAAAAAAGTATGTTAAAAACAAAATAGAAAGCTTGCGACGATATCGAGAAAAGAAGAACGCATCATGGTAAGATGCGACTCACATTTGTCGACTTAAAAAAAGAACTTCCTCGTCGATGTAACGCGAGGTAAGTGCCTTCCTTCGATAAATTCACTTCCCTGCAACTCCCATCTATATCAAGGGCAAATAGACTTTCTGAACGTGCATCACGTCGGACGAAGCCGACGCAAAATTGAAAAATTGATGAGGGCAAAGATGAATGTCTTGGATGAAGACTTGTGATCGTTGTGGAGAAAAAAGTGCCTCCGAGATTTCAACCTATTTTACATTTCGTGCTTAAAAAATTTAAAACTTTATCTTTTCTATTGAAAGTCTGAGAATTTTCACGATCCACAGTTTATATAGGATATAGTGCGTGCGTGCGTGCGTGCGTGCGTGCGTGCGTGCGTGTGTGTGTGTGTGTGGAGAACAAATCACTTTCATTTTAATTTAAAATTTAATAAAAATTTTTAAAAATAATTAATGAACAATGGATAATTAATAAAGAAATAATAAAATATATAACAAATAAATGATTACGTAGATATAAGATTTAGGATTCTGTAATAAATAATACATAAATTCAGACATTATTCAAATTTATTATTATTTGAATCTACGAGCTACGACAGCGTATTGCGCCTAACCTTCTGTCAATTAACAATTCACCTCATCATTCTCGAGGCGAGGTTGCTGTTAACTACGCTGTACCGTGTGAAAGACATTATCATTAGAATTTGCGAAGCCTCACGTTTCTGCACAGGATTCGAAAATTGTGTGAACGAATAGCCCGCGACGTATAGCAGTAAACAGGAAGGCAGTTTCTTCGGAACGTAATGGATGGTGTTGGACAGCGAAAGTTATGCGAGAGCAAACAATCGGCGGATACATGTTTCGTATCGTATTTACCGTATTCGATAAAGAAAACATTCCGTCTCATCTTTATTCCATTTTTACGGAAAGAGCGCAGTCCATCGTGGTATTGACGGATTTTTCTCACTTTTTCGTGCACGAATTTTCTCATGAACGTAAGCGGCACGCAAAAAACTTGTATAATTTCAGATATATATATATGGTATATGTCAAAATTATTTATATTATATATAGCGAATATTTAAGAATTGAATTAAATCATAAGAGTAACTCGAATAATTCTAAAACTTAAAATATCCGTTTTGTCTTATCTTTGCGCTTTTGAATAAACTTTATTTTAAGCTAATTTCGAAATAAAGGAAGTAAAATGTATTCGTTTTATTCCTATACTAATAGGTAATTATATAATAAAATACCTCAAGTACATCAATCTTTAAACGGAAAATCTTTAACCTTTTCTCTCCGGAGATCGTTATATATACTTTGCGATGTCTTGACTGTAGAAATCAAATTCGGAGTTCAAATGGATAAATCGATTTCCGCCAAGACTGAAGCTGCTTTAAAGCAGATTAGGTATCTTCTAAGTTCGACTTCTCCTAACTTCTTTCCTTTGGGTTAATATGAAGTTTAAAGTAAACGTTAACTTTTGTATAAGTTCCAAATTAATCCTTACTCTAAATCCTGTATCTTAGTTTTAGAAAAAATAAGTCAATTATATAATAAGAGAAACCGAAAATTGTGATGAACCTCGATTTTCGTTCTAGCAAGATAATAGACAATAGACTATTTTTCCATGTTTTCTCGTGATTTAAATATTAAATTTTTCCTTGGATACTCTTAACAAATACATACGTAAACTAAATTAACACAATGGCACGACGACGTGCGTTCACGCGGTCACATTATGTGCTAACAAAACATTGATTCGCTAAACTCATGATGTAATACGTCCATTTGAAATGAATTTGGCAGACTGCCAGAATTCTCATCACAAAACACCGTGTAGGCAACTGGCAAACAGGCCTGACAGAGGAAATAGGTCTTCCGCTGAACCGCGGTTCTATTCAACGATCGATACACCTCCTCGCTTTGAGAAAGTATCATAAACTCTGTTTCTCTCTCCCTCTCTCTCTTCTCTTTGCTGTCATTCTCTACTCCTGGAATGCATCCTCTTCGACCACGTGTTTCTCTTGCGCTTTTGCTATCTGCCCTTTCATTTCTAATCGTTTCAACCGAGACCGGATTAAGGGTGCATCGAACTATTTGCAAACGTAGACCTCGCTCTAATTTCCAATTGGTCAATCAATTTTATTGATTCATTAAATCTCCTCCAGACTAAATTCCAGGTTAAACTTTCTAAAACATTCGTGCTCTTTTACACGTTAACCATTATAATATTTTCAATGTAAAAGAATATTAAAACAAATTTTTGGTGATTTTTTGGCGAATTTTACAAATAAAAATTAAAAATAAAAAGGTTATTACAAATAAAACTTCATAATATAAATATTTAAGTAGATAAAATCTAATTGTATACGAAGGAATTTTGCATTAATTCTCAAAGTCGTCAAGTCTCAGAGGTGGGATGATAACTGTGACACAAATTCATTTCTGTGTCTCGCCATTTCCTCGCGGTGTACGAATACGCTTGTCTTGTTGTACACGAGATTTGCAAACTGCGAGGAATCCGCAAGGAAGAGGAGCTGATCAGCCGCGCGTTAACAGCGTCACGTTAATGTTAACCGCAGCTTCTGTGCCAGGTGGTGCGATTGACTGGGGTATAAGGATAGATCTAAGGTCTAATGAGATTTTGCGTTGCGTCAGGCAGTCCCTGCTAGGTGTTCTGCACAGTGGAGCCCCCTTTATTAGAGAACAGGATGGTATTATCGATCGTATCAACAAGATTTAATTAAAGTAGAATCAACCATGTATTCTCTCAATATAATCCCGACACGTCAGCCTGCCACTTGGAACGAAAGTGTGACATCTACGGATTTGTAATATCGTCTTCGCAAGACTTACAGAATTATAATGTCATACAATTTTATCATCGATCCAGAAATATTCTCTCTGACGTTTCTTCTTAATGGTTTGTTCTTTATTCAGGATGCCTTTGATGCGATTCCAGAAGCGATTCACACTTAATATCTTCCTCGAAAGTATTGCTTTATCGCACAACTTTCCTATTACCAAGAATTATATATCTTGATAAGAGGAACCGAAGAATGAAATTTTATGCTAAGTAAGTGAAAGAGCCTATCTGAAGTTATGTAAGAAACGAGACTCTGCTAAATTATTTATTATCTTCTAAAGTTTAATTTATAAAAAAACTTTTTATTTCCATTGGATTATTTATATAATCAAAGATCTTCGGAAATTCTCACTGATAAAAAATCGACTATCGATCAAAATATTACTAAGTTCACGAAACTCGATACAAGTGGTTCTTTGTTAACGCAATTTCCTCATTTCCAGGACCGTGGTAATTTTGTTTTGTTCGTATCGTTCGTATCATTGGCTCGAGGCTGATATTAATGCGATCAAAAGTACGACAGTAGTATTAATACTCTTGACAAACTGCTGTACAAACTGGCGAATATGCTTGCAATTTTGCAAGCCGTGATAACGTAGTCAGACCGCGATCTGAGCTGCGGCCGCGATAACGAATTGTAGTTTGTTTCGAGAACATAACTTGTTATCGTACCAATTATTATGCTACAACCGCATCGCCGATATTTCGACCATGTTTTTCGCTAAAGTTGTTGCTAAACTTGATTCGCGTGTTTGAGATACATAAAAGTTCTGAAAAGTTTCGCTATTGTACATTATTGTTAGTATTGTTATACGTATTATTCCATTTTTTTCCTTACCAAAGTTGTAAAAGTTGTGCAAAATGTACAAACAGTCTATACGAGATATAAAAACTTGTACCAAATCTCTATCATGTCATGACAAGCATAACTCCAGTGCTTACTCTGCTTCGAAGACTTAAACAATTGATTGGCTTTTCCAGTTAGGTAGATGCACTTTCGCGCGTTAGAGACTGGTCGAGCGAACGCCGGCAGTATATCATAGTTTATGGGATTTATGAGTCCGGCGTTATCCTACTGAATTACCAAAGGCGATTTACGTACGTTCGTTCACTTGGACGAGATATTTCCCCGGCGTCATTCGACCGTGTCTATATATATTCGGTCGTTTAAAACGTGGAAAAGTATGTTATGGGTTTCGTGTTACATAGATATATGATATTACAAAGTGTAAGAGAAGCAAATCAATGCCTTTAAAATTTTAATGTGAAAACATAAAACTATAACTTTCTCTGTATAAAAAATATATCAAGTACCGACTATTCATTATCATCAATGTGCTGCTGTACTAACCGTATTCCTGTTCCTTTATTAATTTTTCAATCTTAATTTTATGTCAACATTTGATCATGACGTAAGCGCTCGTCCTCAACGGACGAGGATTATAATAGACAGGTTGGTAAATGAATGATTTATGGCAACCTGTTGTATAGTGCGCAGAGGTCCAATGGGCTTCCCCTTAGCGCACAATTAAGCATCCATATTTAAGATGCATTGACAATGCGAATACTATCAACAGACTTAGACAATTAGCTTACTAATTATGTCATGTGTATTTTCGTTGTAAAATTTTACTCTAAATATAACCATCTCTCTCTCTGTTTCCTTCTATCGATAATTAATATATCAGAACATAATGAAACATAAAATATTCAAACAGAATATTATTCAGCATTTCAATAATAAAGTTAGATCTTTATTTACTCAACAAAAAAAAAAATATATCTTCTGAATAAATTAACTTTTTTTCAAATAAATTACAGCTTAATTACTGTTAGCGTTTATAATCTTCATGAAAGTCACTCGACGTGTGAAATAAACGTATATCGCCAACATACATTAATTCGAATTGAATTAATATCGCATTTATGACGGCCACGTCTGCTTGCCGCGAGGGATTTATGGCAACCTGTTGTACAGGACACGAGGATTCGGGTCGGATTCGCTTTAGTCGCGATTATGTATCCGGTTGGCCTCGAAGTGAGAGACAGCGAGAGAGAGAGAGAGAGAGACGGACAAGGAGGATAGGAAACCTGATCGTAACGGGAATAGCGTCAAAGCTCGATCATTCGTGGAGGCCGTTCCGCATTCTGCTAATTCCGGGAATTGCAGTCGCGAGATATCGAACATGCGCGTATCCCGCTTGCACACCGCGAGGAACAGCATCCGTGGCATGGACAGCATCGACGTATCACATTGTGGTCTTTCTCTCCCTCTCTCTCTCTCTCTTGCACAGCTCCGGAAGATCGACCCGCTTGTTCCCGAACGACCTCGCTTCTATCGACGAAACTTGTGTGCGCCGGTCGTTACAAAGATGCACCACTTACTCGCCGCGCGTGCAAGCGTTTCACTGCACCTGCTGGCGGAGACGCTTAGGACGACCTCGGACGAACGTCGGTTGTTTAGGATAAAGTGGTTAGAGCGGTGGTCGTAAACCTGTCGGCAATCTCCGTGTATCATGGGGCTTAAGGACCAAACGCTCGTTTCGAAATTGATATAGCTTCTCAAATGAAAAAATAAATTTTCTTACTAACCAATATTTCGATATAAGAACATTTATGTTACATTTCAAAAGACGAGATTGTCTCGTTATGGGTAAAAACATAATGCTAAAAATAATGTAATTTGCGAATTTTCGTACCTTCATGACGTTTGTTTGTGAGGCGCACCGAAATGGAAAAGGATGTTGCTATCTAGCGTTACGCGTTGCATCGGTTTACGTGCAGCGAATTTTAATGAGAAGCCTTCGGGGGCTGCGCCCGACATCATCTCGCTTGAAAGCAGTGGGGCGCGTGCACGAAAGCGAATAACTCGCAAGAATTCCTTGGAAAATTTACAGCGGCGCGTTACCCGGTTGTGCGCCCCACGAGGCGCTGGATTACCGCGGGCAGGGAATGTAAAAGGGTTTCAATGTTTCCGTACATCCGCAACGATGACGACAGCAGAAACTCCGCGGCTCGCTCGTTGTTGCTCTTCCGCATCTTTCGCCCCCGCGCGCGGGGAATACACGGTCGAGAGTGGGCGAATGAACGCGAGCGGCCGTATACACCGCCACCGCGCTTAGGGAATACTCCATGAATCATAATGAGCGTGGTATAATTCGCAATTTGTTGCACGGGATAACGCAAATTTTACGGTGTGGACATTGATGTTGAAAGCGCGGTGATTCAATCAAATTTACGACCAGATGTCTCTGCTACGATTTAATCGTTTTTGACAATGTAGGTTTTTATTTATTTTATTATATAAAAATCCAGAAAAATCGATTGTCTTTCTTCAATGACGTGTACGCTTCGAACATTAAAAATAGATAAAGAAAAAACGGTCCAATTTTTATTTTAAAAAAATGTAAGTAAAAGAAATGTTTTTTTTTTTATGAGAGAATTTTGATTTCCTTAATAAGATTATTAAAAATGCATAACCTACAACAAGTTCGTGTGTTTTCAATTTTCGACATGTTTTTTCCAAATGTTACGAACTTTATAATAATTTTATCACATCACTGAGAGAAGTGAGTTTGTTATAGGAATAAAAAAGGGATAACAATGTAATGATTTGGTAGGAAAATGAATCAATCAGTTATTATGAATAATTTCTCATTATTCGTTAATATAACAAATAATATACAATTTACGATACAAATCAAAATAATCAGTATTGTTGGCAAATAAAAGTCTATTAAAAATAGATTAAGTTTTACATAAATTGCTTCAAATGGTTGAACTAATATCAATCACAACAATACAATTTGTTAACATGTATCTACAAATCATTTGTTAAAAGTGATGCTTTTTAAATTAACAAAATCCTTTCTCTCAATATATTTAGAAGATTAAAATTTACAAAGATGTTATTTCTTTTATAATTTATATTAAACCGACGAGAATAAATCAATTAAAAGGAATAAACCTATTTACGGTCAAAGAGAATCTTATAGTGCTTAATTATTTCAGAGTGAATTTATATACATACATATCCAATTTTGCAACGCAGTCATGAACAAAACTAGAATAATAATATCATTACATCACGTATTAAATTAACAAGCAATTTAATAATTTTATACCGAAATCTCGGTGGCCGAATAATGAGGATAACCCGCACACGAATACAGAAATCCAGATTCAAATTTCGGGTAAGGTAATATTTTCACAATAAATAAAATTATATTTGCAGTTCTTAGAATGTTTAAATTAACATAAAATTACTAATATTCTTCTAGGATGTTTATATTAGCAATAAAATTATTAAATTGTTTATCAATTTAATACGTAATATTACAATTACATAGTTTTGTTGATAATTCAAGACGAAACAAGATTTCGACACATGATTTGCAGAATTGGATATGTACTTATAATTCATTTTGAAACAATTAAGCACTAAGATCCGCTTTAACTGAAAATATTTATTTCTCTTAATTGATATCGTATTTTTTTTTTACTTACTTTTTAGCCAAAATTTGACCTTATTCTTCTCTTTTTTTAATCACTATTAGAAATTTGTCTTTAATATTTCTAATTTATACAATTTTAGCACTCTAAATTCTATAGTTGTATTCCCGTGATGAGTTTCCAGTGATCTAGGATTACGACGCATAAGATTTCGGTACAAATAAATCCGATATCGTCATTTAAATAATCACATTTCCGCGATCGACATTCTAGTATCGTTCAACTGCAATGAAACTTCAGTGCTGCATCGCCTCCGTTCTATATTTACTGAAAGTTTTGCTCGACTGGCGGCGAGTTATCAATTAGAACCGCCGCGCGAGAGAGCTGCATCGAGACTGTGATAGGAACAAAGGCGTCGGAATAAAGAGAGCTGAAAGAGAAAGGTGAGACAGAGACGAGAGCTAAGACTCGACAGAATATTCAACTGAACGGTTGCCTAATGAAATTCGTCCGCCATTTATCCCGGACTCTTTTATCGGCTCTCTAATTTCGTGTAACTTTCCTAGATCTCTTCCTTCTCCTCTTCTTTTACACTCTGCACTACCGACCATTCCTCTTTTTCTTACGAGAGCCTAAACCCGCGTGAACTTACGAGGAAAAACTTCCGCCGTCTACTTCCGATGCACCCACCCTCTCCTTCTCTCTCTTTCTCTCTCTCGATTTCCTTTTCCGTATATCCTGTGCCAACTCTCTCCCCGTAACCACTCCGCCGACCACCACCAAGTAAGTTTCCGACCGACAGTCAGTAACTTCATACCGCCACAAAGTACAAAAGAATGCAATCAATGAGAAACGCGAACCACGGACGCGCGGATGGAGGCATTTCCCGCGGAATTTCTGCCGACCCCGTGTGGTAGGGTAGGTTCTCGCGGGAGATGCCAAGAATAAGAGGAAGCCGGAAGGGTAAGCGGAGGAAAGGAGGCAGCGTGATTCGAAATTTATGGTCGTCCAGCCGACGTCGGTTAGTAAGTTTATGTCGGCAAGTTCACCCGTCCTCTCTCCAGCACCGATCAGCCCGTGCACGAAAGCTATAATTCGAAATCCTCGAACTACCTGCCTTCGTTAAATTTACTCGTGGAATACTCGCGCGACTTTCAGATAAATATATTAGGAACGACGCTAAATTTACGCCGCATGTCACTGATATTATTGCGAAAGGAATGAAAGAATTTCGTATGTTGCGCTTGTATAGTAGTTTTAGTCCTACATTTTTTAACATGATCTATGTGACGTTTAATTAGATTATATTTTTGGCAGTGTAAAGACTTCGAGTTTCTTCGGCGAAGTTTTAATCTGATTTGAATCGCTACATAATAAATAAAATAAAACATGAAAGTAACAAGAAGATTGAACTCATTTTAATTAAGAATATTAAGAATATATTCATGAAACCATTCGTTTTCACGTTCGGTGTGGAAGAAATCACTGTAATTAAGATAATTTGTTTTCTCGAAAGCACGAATGAATAATTAGCTGTTATTTATTTCTATCTTAAATAGAATAAAAATACGATAAATTAAAGTTGGATTGTAATATATTACTGTTATTGCAAAATAAATAACTTTTGTAAAAATAAGACGTTGCTAAGTAATTCAATCGTTGTAATAATTATGGCAATGTGAAGGCGTGATATTTTCCTATTTTATAAAAAAGCATCGCCTTTATTAATGAGCTATTGATAGTGGATTAATAATTAACTGCCAGTAACTGCTAAATGTCAAATGTGACGTAATGCGGAATCTCGTAAATTAGCTTCGAAGTTCACTCGGCTCGGTAAAAATCTTACGTCACTGACCGGCAATCTTGACGTCACTAACAGAGCATTAATCATCAACGTCCAAGGAAGGAATTTTCTTGGTTAGTCTCAGGATTCTGTGCAAAACAAAAAAATTCTCGTCGAAGGCTTTGCCATAGAAGAGAGCCAGCAGTAGTAGTAGTAGTAGTAGTAGCAACAGCAACAGCAGCAACCAACCTCGTTGGAAGAAACTGACAAAGCGAGGAAAAAGCGCGAATGCGAGGTGGGCTAAAGTTTTTACGACATTAAGCGCGGAAGGCGTCGGTAAACATTAATTAGTAAAATTGGCCGGCAGTTCGTCTTGGCTCATTGGCAGGTCGGCTCGAAAATACGGCAATTTGCGCTCTCCTCTCGTTCTCTCGCTTCTCGTTTCATCTTCACTGTCTCTCTTTCTCATCGGCTACGTGCCAGCGGCTACGTCGCACCGTTGAAGAAATTGACAAATTGTACTTTTAAATGATCAAGCGGAGCAAAGTCGAGTCGAAGAAGCTCGCGCAAGCGAGAAGGGTTCGAGAGGTCCCGGCCAAGAGCTCCGGGTAGGAGGACTTTAAAATAAGGGTTAGAGTCCAACCTCGCACCCACCACCAAAGCGGGGGAAGACGTGCGAGGGATACTGAAAGATGTAGAAACCTCCACTTGCAGAGCACACCTTCTTTTTCGAATGCGGTGGGACTCGAACTAAATTAAATGACGGCGGGCAAAGTTTCAGCGGCTAAGTTTCAGATTAATATTATTACGTGGACCCTGTTTCTTTTCTCTCTTTCTCTTTGTTCTTCATAATCGCGATAAGCTGCCATCGTGTGATAGAAATGGATCCGAAACGGATCGTAAGGATTCTGCGATTGTGAATCTTTTTTTACCTGCAATTTCACGTAGAATAAAAGAAGTTCTTTTCGAGAGATATGATCATTGTTTTTATTTTATCAGACTTCGTTTTGACGATCATGCTAAAATGATCCTTGGCCTTTGTCCGAGTGCGGAATTTAATGCAAAGCAAGAGAATTTTGACAAGTTGCAATTTCTTTCCTCCGGATATTGCATAGAACGTTATGCATTCTAAAGTAGTCTGGCGCATTATGTGGAATGATTTATCATACGCAAAAGATATATTCCTATACCAGTTTCATAAGTAATGCGTGTTCGCATTGATAAATAGCGTAATAACCGTACACAGAGCAAATTTGTGTAAATAAATAAGATATTTGTTACAAGATAGAAATGAAAAACTGACATAAAATATTCCCTTTTTCTCAAATAAAATTATTTAATCTTTCTTAAATGTACAAAAATGCTATCTATATTGTAGTATAAATTGAAAATTTAAAAAAACGTTGCATTTATCTTTATCTGAAAGATGTATAGAATATCGGTCTTTATTTAATTGTAAATCATTAAAAAAGGAACTAATAAAAATTAAGATATAATGTTGGGATGTCAGAAATATCCAAGTATTTTTATCCGAGTATTTTTTAAATTATATTGAAAAAGTCACGCGAGTAATGTAGTTAAAGATGTAAATATTACTTTATTTATTGTACTTTCTGACTAGAAGATGAATTTTTCCAGTTTACAGCTGTAAAGGTACTACTCACGAAGCTCCGTTTTTGTGCTGCTTACGCTTAATACCTCGATATTAACCTGAATTTCAAATGTACTTTCGAATCACGCCCGCGGACAGCATTGCGACGAACTCGAAGCCGATCGTTAAGTCCCGTTCTCATCCGCTATTGTCCCAGTAGAGCCATGGCGAACTCAAGTAGAAAGCGCGATTCTAAAGTTCGTCCGGTACTTCGGTCGGAATTAGTGTTTGAATGCGGGCATTAGCCCCATCGTGTGCCACAACGGCTCGAAACGACGATACGGTATCGCGGTCACCGTCTGGACCACTAATTATAACAAACTATCCCCGGTCCACCAGCTATTCCGAGATTCCAAGCCCCTCGGTCAGAATCTAGTCGGAGAGGATCAGTTAGAAACCGGCTGCGATATTAACACAATATACTCATTCCGCGTGACTAAGCGATTAACAAAGATTTTATTAGTTCCTTGATATCTTCCTTCGCAAAAAATTTACCGTCAGAATTGAATGAAGCGTAATGCACAACTAGAATAACAACGTTCTGTTTGCCAGTATTATTGTAAAAGGCAAGAGATTACAGGATCGCGCACCGAATTAACGACGCGCCTTTAAGAAGTTAAGTGCCTGTACTTTTGCAAATCTAATAATATCTTTAATACGTAAACGGTTATCGTAACGTTATTAACGTGAGGAGGCATCTTGAGGGACGAGGTCTTGATGCCGAGCTATCGATCGCAGTCGAGGACGCTGCATCTCGCGTGTTTAAAATTTACGGCCACCTCGAGAGTTTTGCTGACATGGATTTAATCTGCGTGATTGATTGACTTGTTTAGGAAAAACTGCGTAAGCACAGACTGGCACTCCGAGTAGTAGTACTCTTCGTAATTATTAACTTGACATTGATTATTACAAAGATATATAATTTAGATCAGCGATCCAAATAAAAGATTTGAATCGCAAAATAAAGTAAATACATGCATTCATTATATGGAATAGTTGTATAAAATATTTGAAAATTGTATAAATAAACAATTATGCAATAAATATGTTACAAAATTTTTTACTTAATTTTATCAGAGTAGAAATATAATTTTTTTATACAATTTTATTTTGTATTTCATGTAGTATTTTAAATAAAATTAATTGATTTGATTTTAATCCCGGATATCTAATTGACATTCTCGAATGAGAGGAGTCGCACCGAATCACTCGGAAGTTTCCGAGTTGAAAAGTTTTCGCAGCTGTCGATCTGCGCTGCCGCCATCGGCTGGCAAATCGGCGAATCGGATCGGAGAATTGGAGAGGATGTCGAAGAATTATGATGCGAGACGCACGGTCCAGCGTCGCTGCTTGTCCGAACCGATGACAAATTTGCTTTCGCCTTTCGAAGGGGTCGACGGGAAGTTACGTGGCGAGAAAGGACAGGGGATGGAAACAGAGTTTTCAACCCTCGATTCCGTTTCTCGCCCTGCTGGAACTTTGCCACGTAGAAATCAATTGCTTTACTCGTCCTCGAAACATTGTTACGCGAACATTCGAATCACACGACGTCGGAAGTACGGGCCTTAGTTGCAAGTAAGCTTATTTGTGGGAATATATGTGTATGTGAATTAATCCTTTCATTAAAAAACATTCTGAAAAAATTTGTATGTGTGTGTCTCACGTATACACATTTCTACAAGATTATAGCATTTAAAAATTTTAGAAAACGTATCGAATTAAAAATTGATGTAATTACAATCATTGTCCAAGTAGTCTATAATACATTAAATTAAAGTTATAAAATAAGTATTTAGAAAGTGAAGGTACAAAAATCTCAATTTAAAAAAAAAATATCTACAATATTTTTCACTGACAATGAAAATTAATTCACATACATATATAGTATAATATGTATTCATTTTTTAAGATAGTTAGCATTTATTAAGTAACTAGGAATCAGCTTTTGTATTCTCATGTCAGAAGTCTTTTAAACCACATTATAATTTCTTCTTTCACCTCAACATCAAATATTTTTCCCGGCCACTGTTTCTTAAGACAAAACATGGATCAACGTAAACATCACAATAAATGTACGACCTTCCGAAAATTCACGACACCACTTCGTGACATTTTGTGGAGTTATAATGTCACCATAAACAGCTACGATTCGTCTATAAATTTCTGCTAAATGTCTTCATCTTAAGAAATATCTGGTCAAGAAAAAGATTAAAATAAAAAAAGAGGTTATGACATGATTTAAAAGATTAGCGGCAGACTTCTATAAGTCTGAATACAAAAGCTGATTTTAAGATTCAATAAATGCTTGAACACTCACGGGAATACAAAAGTTGATTCTCAGACTTAATAAGTGTTTGGACAATGATAGTAATTATGTCAAAAAATAAAGATATACATATAAATAATACTTAATAAAAAAATTTGTCGATAGATATTCTTTTTAATTCAGGACCTTTGTATCTTTACTTTCCAAATACCCCTCGTAAAATAATGTAATATTTAAATACACTATTTTTAGAACACAAAGTGTGTGTCTAAATTATAAAATATAAGATTCTATTGTTTTTTACATGGAACTCCAATTTTGCCGTCACGAATCGTTTCAGTCTTTAGAGAGCCGTTCAGACAATCAAAATAATTCACGATTAACTAGAATGCAGCTACTATTCTCGAGGTCGTATGTAGAATTTTTCACGCAAACGAGTTTCCACCCACACTTCACGTACGGTGGGAAACTGCCCGACCGACCTCAGCAAGTCGCGAGAAAAGTGTAAAATATACATACAAGCCGTGCACGTGCACGAGAGCATTTTTCTCAACTTTCGCAAAATACGAGCTACACCCCACTTTGGCAACTAACGTCTGGCAGGCGCCACATTTCACTTTGCCACGTCGATATTTGTTCACCGTCGTCGTATCGCGTTTACCCCGAACACTTCATGTTACAGAATTTAATGCTTGCTAAATAATAGTTATTTCGAGCAAACATCAAATAAAAATAAATATTAACACCAATATCTTTCTCTTATCGTAATCCAAAGGCTTCGTGATGAAAAAGAATTTATCGAGTTTGTGAGAAAATTTTCATTTTTTATTCTTTCACTTCCGCGAGAGAATTACGTTTTATCGATTCTCCGAATTTCTTTATGACGTTATGCAAAAAAAGTCGATAGGCAGCGCGGAGTTTATTACGTCGCTCTCCTACTTCTAATAAATCTCTTTTTAAACTGCCCAAATTACGGGCTGCACGCCAACACTTTTCCTATTTCGGACGTCACTGTGTCCTTGTAGGATATCTGAGAGAATCACGCGAGCACGCGCGGTGCTAAAGTCGGAATAGCGTTGTACATTATACGCGAAGACAGCGCATACTCATACTTTGCGCGGACTTGTAAAAATGCCACTACAAATTTCGGCGTTTATACGAAATGTTTTGCGAGATACGCATTTAAGAAATTTAAGGAATATGATTCTGAGGTTTTACGCGAATTTCACGAAAAGCTGTTACGCTCTCTGCGAGTTTGTCCTACTTAACGGAAACTTTGCTAAATTATGTAGCTTTTCACGAAATAGAATGGTAAAATCCATTTTATTCTATACGTTTTCAGTTTTTGTTCAAACTTGTGCTTTCCGTGTAAACACAAAATTCAGTGAATGCGAAGAAAGTGTCCTGCACGTCCTGCTGAACGTCTTCCACCGAGTTTCCTAACATTCTACTAAGAGTACTCAACGCAATGTTATGTTCTTAGCGACATGCCGAGGAAGCTTTTACATCCATCAAAGACCTTTTTTCTATTTGAATGACCGACAGTCACCACCCTCACGATATGTACGTTTTAGCCTTTAGAGTCTCTTTTATACTTGTTACGACACAATGTAACTCTCTTGACCCTCGTCATCTCTCCGCAAGTTTTCCTCGCGCATACGATCGCAAACGTGAGCGCAAGCGAAAATCCGGCCTCTAACGTCTTAGCACTGCGACTTCATAGGGTCGTAAGAAGTGCATTCGGCTCGGATGTAATCCGAGGTGATTGAGTGGACGCATACCGGATTTGGCCCATTTCAGTGAAACTTTCTTTTTGCCTTCGAAGAGGGATTTCATAGTCCAAGACTGTGTGCGCAGCTTTACATGAAGTTTAAATAAAATGTCTCGTTCTTATCCTCGCGCATACGATCGACGTCACTAAACTATAAGGACAATAAATACATTATATGTATTTATTATCTTAAAGTATTTTTAATTAAAAATTCCTAACTATTATTTTATTTTTTCGTATCAGAATTTAGAATTTCATTAGAATTGAGTCATTAACCCTCCGGATCTGTAGGAACTCTCACTCAATTATAAATCTCTCTCTTTGTCAATAAAAATATAAAACAATTCAATTACCTTTACATCTATTTGAGAATTATTCTTATTAAAATATTCCTGTAATTAGTAGTCATTGTTTTTTATACGAGTTGTGTCATATTGGATCCTTGAAATTAATTAAGTAAATTTTAGCGTTAGTTTAAGAATTAAATTTATAACGATCTTTTAGAGTACAGTTGAACTAATTAAACAGTGTTATACAATCGTAACAAATTGCTACAAATTTACAACGAATCAATCATCTGAAAATCATATTGAAAAGCTAAGGGTAGCCTCAGAAACTTTGTTCTTTCATTTTCGACACGCGTTCGAATCAGAGCGGCTCGAAGAATAAAAATAGGTGTGAGATTTCGCTTGATTCACAACGTGAAAAAAAAAACATCGGCAAGGCTACTGTAAATATAGACGCATACGCTCGCAAATACACATAGGAACAACGCATAGTTTCGAGACACGAAGCGAAGACTCTGATATTAAATACCGATATCGAAACGAGAGGAGAATTATTTTTCGGGAAAATCTTTTCGCTGCTGTTCCGTGGAACGCGTCGAAGAGGATCGGAACCGAGACAAAAGGATAGCGCCCCGAAGCAATTGCTCGTCATCGCGGGACAAAGGATTAATGTAGTTTCGGGTTTATTGTTTTTGCCGCCAACGCCGTCTGTTTCGAAATTTATCGCTTAATATCGCCCGGCGATCGTCGCCACGACAGTCCGTGAGATTGTTGCGGCGGGAGAGGTGACGGGTTTCTTGAAATATTGCAAACATTGAGAAAATCGCAACACTCGAGGAAACGGGAAAGCTCGATCTTATGTGTCTACCATTCCAATCGCATACTTCCAAGAATATTGAGTTTTTCAATGCGTATACAAATTGCGTGAGGCATTACGGAAATAATCCTTAGATAATCGATAATCAATTGTAATTTCTTGAAATTTCATTTTTTTTTTTCCGGGAAAGAACTCTTCGACCTTTGCGAAAAATACATGCATACTAAAGAAGTATTTATAAGGAACGCGGTCGTCGTGTTGTCTGTCTGTATCCTAGTCGGGTATTAAATATTTTATATGCTCCGCTCTTCGACGGGAAACGAAAGCACAGTAATACCGATGTATTTGCATCTGCTTTACAGTCCCGCTAACGCAAATGTGTTCGAAGGAGAGATATCGGGGAGTCTGACAGATTGAGTAGATACTCGCCGTGCGAAGCAAATAGATAGGACGGTACTTACGTTGCCGGATATATAAAGCGGAAGTATAGATATAAAACATCTTGGAATACAACTCTAGAAATGATGTCAGCATCTTGATACATTTAGTGCCAATAGCGAATTATAATAACTACGGGTATTTTTGCAATAATACGGTATTTTCGCGAGCACGAAAATTAATGCATTATCTTTTCTCGACACATGTTAATCGCTTTCTATACAGGTACTATTTTTGACGTGTATATATCATACATATATTGGTATATATACACGTCACAATTTCCAAATAATTTGCTAGAAATATATCGCCGTACTTGGAAAGACGGTTAGACCAAAAAGACATTTATCCGCGGGAGAGGTGCGGGAGTGACTGCTTGCATTCTGCAGGATGCAAGCTGAAAGCATAACGTACGTGTGCCGTTGCAAGTTCTCTTGATTTATAGTGGTTACAAATGCACGGACGTATATGCGGAAATGATATATAATTTATAGTGTAATTTCGCGCGGCGCGCCTTTAACTCGTCCGTCCTGCGATGTGTCTACATTGAACTTCAGGCGCAAAATCATGCCGGATGAAACGCTCGACGATGAGTAATCAAATACGCCGACGAACCTTGTCATCTGATTTTCAATTAAGACTTTACTGGCAACGTTTCTCTCAAGTATAATAATATTACCTCGTATTGTCTTCACTGCTGTCAAATTATGATCAGATCTTTTCCAAATACAAAAAAATGATGCATACGCATAGTCAAAATTATATCAATATTTATAATAATTTTAACTATCTCAGAGAAATCATTGTCGCCAAAATGGGAAAATCTTTTTGTTACTTTTGATTCAGTCGCGACCAGAGAACGAAATGTAAAGATATACCTACTTGTCAGTAGAGACATGTCAAAACGTATAAATATTTTCTCACGAACTGCGTCGTGTCGCACTATATACGTGAAATCGTTCAGTTAACAGACTTTAAAATACGCGAGGGTCTGTATGGCTACCGGTTCTTTCGAAGCGAGATGGCCGATCCCATTGGATTTTGCTTTGGATGCGTAAACGGGCCGAGATCTCGTAAACGCGGCTGGACGCTTGTACTATCGTGTACCGTGAGTGTAAATATGTACGGGTTAATGAAACACAGGTGCAATTGTATGCAAATTGGACGCCTGGGAGCAAACGAGAGCGAGACAGAGAACAATTAGAGAGAGAGAGAGAGAGAGAGAGAGAGAGAGAGAGAGAGAGAGAGAGAGAGAGAGCCAGCCATGAATACTGGTTTCGAGTCTAGAGATTGTTGCAGATCAGAAGCATTGGATATGATAGCGCGACGGAGGATAGTCTAAATTTAACTGTCAGATTGCTTAAATGCTCGCTTAAGTCGCCCTTTCTGTTGTTATCCGTCTCGCACGAATCTCTCAACTCTCCGTGAAACAGACTACAGCCTGCAGCACGAGAAATGTCTCTTTTGTTGTTTCCTTGCCTGTTGCTTATAATGATTACCTTACAAGATTTGAAATGAGACGGATTTCGATGCAGTTTTCATATCATGCTTTGAAATTTTAACCACAAAAATCGTCACAAAACCAATTATACATTAATACGCATGGAAAATATTGTAGGATATATACAGACTTGTAATAATAATAATCACTGAAGTGTCATATGATAAAATATACTTAATAGAATGTTAACAAACTTTCGTGTGAAAATTGTTACTTTTATACAAATAAAGTTCTACGTCATTATTAAACGCAACATGCAAATAAAAACACAACAATCATACACTATAATATAGGGTTGTTATAATAAATTACTTAAAAATGTTTATTAAAATAAATACTCTCCCTATATTTCCGTCACAAATATAGATCCAAATTCAAATTCTGACTGAGATGCAGGTGATATTTTTCGCAATAAATTATTTACAGCTTCCCGATATGCTTCAATATCATTAGTATCAATATCATTAAATTGCTTGTCAATTTAGTTTGTAATATTACTGTCCCAGTTTCATATTGCGTTTCAAGACCGAAAATTATTTCGCTGCGCAGTTTACAGAACTAGATATGTATATATATATATATATATATATAAATTTACCAAAATATTACCAGCACTAAGATCTAGCTCAGACCGATAAGGCATCCTTGTTACTTACTTGTGTATGCATAGCAAACTAATGTCGTTTATTGTTGTGTATTTTCTTATCAAAATTATTTCAATGAAAAGGCAAGGGCTTTATTTTGAAATTAATTAGCAAGTTTTCACTACATACACAGATAACTCGATTTCCAACCTTTCCAATCTCATCGCATTCGATTATCCGGGCTGTTCATGCTATAATCATGCAGAACGCGTGAAATTTTCCACTGAGTTCCGAAGATATGCGGTAACCCGAACGATAGGCGAAAAGATGTATGAAAGAGAGGGGGCGGCGATGGAAGATAATGATGTGCGTCATAGTATCTGAACGAACGACCGATCAGCCTACCGTCATGCCCGAAGTATACTGCGAGAACGACGGTATCTCTTCTTCAGGGGAGAGAAAAGTCGCGAGACAGAGCTTATCCTTTTTACCGTGGAATACGCCCGGATCTCTCAGACAACCTTGCCTCCCCCCTCCCCCCGTACTATTTCGTAAAGTCATCTATTTGCGGGATTAACGTACCGGGAAGGATACCAACTTCCTGCTAGGTAAGCAGAGGAAACTTTCCAAAGGCGAAGAGGATAGGCAGGTAGGGAAGGAAGATAGTTAGAAGAGGCAGCAAGGCTGCCGCGACGCGGACGGAAAGGAAAAGAAGAGACTGGGTGAAAGCTCAGGCTTGAACGAAAATTAGTTTCACTTTTTCCTGCATTTCTCCGTTGCTCGCTATCTTGCTCCAGCAGTGCATATCTCTTTCTCTCGTCGCCCATCCTCGCACCCTATTCCCCGCGAAACCTCCCGCTTCGGCGAGCGCCTTCATTCAGCGGCCGCTTCTGTCCGCGGAAACATAATCTTCTCTTCGAAATTGCTTAGAACCCTCGGGGCATTAAACTACCGCTACCAGCGCCTAAGATGACATTGCATGAATATTTAGTGCGCTGGCAAGGTGCACTTCTAAGCGACGCTGCAGATAAATTAGATACGTTATTCGTTTTGGTTCACTCAGAATGATCTGTAACTTTAGACGAACGAAAAAGATTCATCGAGAAAGTTGAAACTCGTTAAAAAATTACATATCGCGACAATGTTGAATCATTTTATTAAACTTTTTTAGTCATCTAATATTTTAACAGTTGCGCAAAAATTCTGTTATTTAAAATATGAATAAACAAGTTCACAGCTTTCCAAGCAAGGTCAGAAAAAGTCCGATAGAAGAAAAGAAATATATAAAAATATAACTAATACTAAAAAACATATTTATATATTTCATGCAAAAGATATAATTTTGTTTAATTAGTAAATCATATGCGAGTTTAAAAAAGAACGAAACAAACCAATAGTAGCAAAACACCTTACAATTACATTTTTTAATTCAAATTAATATATTAAAAATAAAAACACAGGACTCTTTCAAATTAATATTTTTTAAAACAAAACTTTAGAGATAATATAAATATAACTTCTATATTAATTCTCTCTATGAGAAAAACATATAATACTCGTAGTAAACAGAATTAAAAATTTTTACCAATATATGGATCTAGTTCACGTTTACCATTCAATATTTTGTTATAACAAACTATTTGTTACGATTTCTAATCTATTGCAAATTTTATTTGGAATAAAGGTTAAATGGGAAAACACCCCCTCAATTAACGCTCAACTAGAATATGATAGTGATACTAAAATATTTAATTATTGTAGTAGAATATCGATAATAAAATTTTCTATTTATTTTATTGCTTTTGAAAGAAAAAACCGGTTTTTGTATCGGTTTTCTTTTTCTTTCGGAAAATACCGAATATTACCACTGACAGGGATTTTATTTTAAAAAATTTGAAATTTTTTAGCCAACTTTGATTTCAAAAATAAACGATTTGCTACGTTCTTTAACTGATAAAGGTTAAAGGTAAAAGGTCAAGAATTATTAAGATTTCAGCTATACTGGTTTACGTCTGTCGAGAATTGTAATAAGTTTTAAAGAATATGTGTAATTGACTTGATAAGCTCCAAGGCTATAATACGCGCGCGTGATGCATAGGGCGTGCAAAGGTATTTCTCCCTCTTCGAATTCATCCGATAGGGAGATTTGCTGAACGCGTAAGCGACCTAAGGATTGAAAGCTGCCAGCGAGAAAGTCGTATCAAATCCATGGAGTCCGCGTTAGCGAGATATACAATACGGCGCTTCGTTTCCCAATAAAACCCCGTCAGTTTATACACAGTCTGTGGCAAATACGTTGCAATTATCATATAAAAGGATCAACTGCGACGGGGAAGAAAGCTTATATAGTGGCCCCATTATACGGGGCGGAGTGCACGAAAGGAATCGTGGCGAGTTCTTCGCGGTGATTGGGCGGGGGAGAAAAGGCGAAGAGACCAAGGAAGAGAACCAGTGCGCGTGTATTGATCCGTCATCGTCCGCTCCGCAGCCCTTTTCGAATTTTAGATCAGTGGGAATCCTATGCAAACTCCCATTTCTATCCTTACCGCGTATTTGGCTCGATAGAAGGCGAAAGAGAGAGAGAAAGAGAGAGAGAGAGAGAAACGACGGTAGGATTTCGAAAGACTCGATGAGTTCGATCAACTCGATCGGAGACAGGTTTGTCTTTAATGGCTGTTTCCGTATGGCGAGGAGGCATCCGAATTGAAACCGGCACCGTACACCCTGAGGAGACGCCGTTCGTTGCTCTGTCTCGGCTGGCCTATATCGCTACTTCCGATTTTCCGCTCGATCGCTCGAGCGAGGAGAGCCGCGAGTTTCTACCGAAGAAAATCTCCTGGTGACGCTCATCGCTTACGTGCTCGCCGATATCTCTGCTTTGGCATTCCGCACGTGCCTTTCTTACAATTCGCATTTTTCCTCGTTCCTCTCAGTCACCTTCTCATCATCGTTTAACATTTCCGAAAAGATTTATTGTCTTATGACACAAAAGATTATAAATTCATTATGATCTGTATTTTCATAGAATTGACAGATGCAATGTAATAATGCAACTTACGTAATTTTTTTTTATTTAATTTCAATTAAATAAATGTTGACAATAAATTCATGTGAGGTGTATTTTTTTAAAACGTTTATAATAAAATTAATAAATGTAGATTCTTGATTATATTTTGCTCCAGTTCTCTTATTATATTATAGTAATCTTTTTCTTGGCGCATTTGGCTCGGCAACAAAGATCGCACGCGGCCTCTAAACCACGATTGCAATTTCGATTAAATAAGCGAGATTCAATCTCTCTCTCTCTTTCTGCGATGAAGACGGGGGTCAACGCGCAGGGTATCTCTCCTAAAAGATACCGCCTTAAGACTCAACGTATTCTAAAGTAGATAGGTAGAAGAGAAATCGCGTGGTTTCATGGGCTTAAAATTCTGATCAATTCGGGAATGCAAAGTCGAAATAGGGATCTTCCCTGGAAATTGCACCGAGACGAGGATTTACGTTACAAGAAGCAGCTACTATTAATCTTGTCAGCCAGCTCCCCTCGACGTACAAGAACAGATAATTGCAAAACGGAGATCACGCAGATTTCGATTTTTTAATTCTTAAGTATATGCCACACATAGAAATCGCAAAAATAAATTTCTAAATCAGCAAATAAAATTACATTTTTAAGAACATGAATATAATTCCAACCTCGTCACTTTCTCACGTGCTTCATAAAATTTACTTATAATTGATGAAAAATATCATCTGAAAGACATAACAAAATAATTACGAGCACTTATGAGTTAACCGCTGAGTAGTATCGCGCGGATTTTCTGCGGAGAAGCTTCTGTGAGAATTTCCCACAGGGACTCACTGTTCACAGGGATTACATCGCGGCAGCTTTAATCGCCGTTTAACGCCATCCGTCCATTTATGCGAAATTATAAATTCGTAGAGTGGATATCGTAGAGGCGGTTAACGTTGCGGCGGTATAATTCAGCTCGACTCCCATCGCACCGCACCGCACCAGTGTGCTGCGCTATACACTAAACTTCTATGAACTCTAATATAGTAGAGTGCATTCAGAGAGTCCAGAGTTCGCGGCTATCTTAAATTGAATCTGCCGCCGATGCTATTGCGGGCTCGTGTCGGGGACTCTTGGGGTCTGGTGCTGCTTATTTCGTGCCTCGTGTCGTCATTTTCTCCCCTCGTGCTATTATCCTATTTCGTGAAGGAAAACTGGCGATTTTTATTTCAATCGATTGTGTCGTCAGCCTTTTCATTTCATTGCTGTTACTTATATAAAGAAAGAAAGCGCAGAGGTACAAAAGTTACATTTTTTAAATAGGTATATTACTTAAAAAAGAAATTCAATTAATTTCAATTAATTTTTAAAATACATATAGGTGAAAAACAATTACAAGAAGTAATTGAAACAGAAATAATTTCTGCTATCGATTTGTAAGACAAAAGCAGGTAATATTAAATGAGATTGCAATCGCGAATTGAAATTTAAGCTTACATTATAGAACTCAAACTTTTAATCTACGATCGATTGTGCAATGGGTTGTGTAGAAATTTTCGATTCAGAGTCCAATCTACAATTGCGATTTATTCGATCCAATTCGAGGATTGGAAGATTAAAACACGTTGCTCTAAAATCGCGTTATACGCTACGTACATTTAACTTTATCTCTGTGACATATAAAAATCAATATCGCGATACAGTCAATTCCGTCTTTCAGGAATATTGTAAGTACAAGGGAGGGGAATACTAAAATTTTTAAGCTCACCATTACAGTATCGTAAGTAAAGGGCGCGCCGCCGTCCCATGCTCGATGCTGTTCGTCATGCCCGTTCGGGGCAAACGTATCCGCGAGGACATCAATTCCGAGGTTTATGATGGCTGGTGTGAATAAAATCTGATCTAGTGTCTCTTGAATATTAATGACCCGCGGGTACGTTGACTGCGAGATTGTGTGCACTCACGCCTGGTGCACCGGCGCGGCGCTGCCTGACGATAAACGCGTTTATGGATACGTATCGAAGTTAGGCACTTCGTGCTCTCTGCCTCCGGCGCTTTCTCCTACTTCCTTTTTATTGCGATTCCGTCGAGTCAGCCAGATGAGCACATCGCGGCTGGTCGGATCGGACGAGAATAGACAATGTCTACTGTCGCGCACACTCGATACGGAATAATAATGACCTGTCTGCGATACGTTGTAAAATGTCAGCTCGTTCACGAAGGATTACGCTCGACGGACTCGGATCCGGAATAGCCGATGAAACTTTTCACGCGCCCAAGTTCAGATTTATGATTTCGCGAGATTTTTTTTTTTTTTTCGCCCGTTGAATAAAGCGCGGGGTGCGCCGCTGAATAATTTCGGCAGCGATAAAATTTATGAAGTATCCGTTAGAATTACGAGAGAACGACGTGCGCAGATTATGTATAGCGGAAATCACCGATAGAATAATGTTTTCATTTCCAGCAAAAAGAATAAATAAAATTTTATGTGATATATAAAAAAATTGATTGCTTCCATACTGAACAATTCGTTAATTATAATATTAACGAGAGACGATTATTTGAATGATTAAAGTCCCGATTTCGTCTCTCTTCTCATCAACGTCGTAGCAAACGTCAGCTTTATGATAATCCGTATAGAAGCGGCTTTGTTGTGTATCTACCCGTTTCCGCGCGAGCGACAGGTAAGTTTAGGATGTCTCATCGTATAATTGATCTGCTTAAATATCTTGAGAGAGAAGTCGTCGGGATCAGCAAATTTCTACGACACGAACTAGAGGATTCTAAGGAGACGGTCGTGGCATCAGCGTTTCCAAGCAGTTAAGAAGCTACAAGATAGTGAGATGAGCAAAGCGAGCAAGACGAGGAGATGCAAGGAAGTGTTCGATGTGACCCGTTTTCCAAGTGAGTTTAGAGATAGACGAGCGCAGCGAATTGATCGGCTAGCATCGCTGTCAGTTGATCTTAGTGAGAAAGATCGAAAAAACTTCGGTGAACATGAGAAGCTGCTGGGTAGGATTAAACGAGTCACCGACGTCATCGGGCGATACTACTCATATCGATTTAACTCTTGCTTCAACTGCGATTCAAAACGTTTCGTCTGGCAGCTGGGATTTCGCATAATCTCGATTTTATCATAAATATTATATAATGCATTCGGAAGACGCGACTGTTTACAATGTTAAAATTATTCACGATTTAATTTTTATGGGAAGTTACAGTCGTTAAGTTACAGTAGACACGAAAAGAACGGTTTTGCTGAAGTACCTAAACATTTAACTAGACATAAATCTAAAAGTAATTTTGTTGAAGTATCAAAATAATTATATATTATAGAATGCTAAAACTGATTGCTAGAATATTAAAATTGTTTGTAGCAATTCTCATCATATATGAGTTTTCTACGTAATTATTTTGATAATCTGCAACAAGATTATTTTCAGATCTGTATCTAGCTAAATAAATAAATGTTAGCAAAATCGTTCTTTCTGTGCAGTAATAAAATCTTCATCTTAAAAATAGACTCTAAAAATATTTGATGTTTAAAAGAGTTATTTATAATTTGAATCTCGATCAGTATTAATAGTTATCAAGTATCTTTTCTTTCTCTTTCTGTCTCTCTCTCTCTCTCTCTATTGTTCACTCAAGTGGAATGAGTTTGTATTTGTATCAAGTTCTATCTCATTGTACAACTGTTCTCGTAAGACGTAAGTCGCCATTGCATTGCATGTCGATGCATGACTAATTATCACGTAGCATGGATCGTTGATTCGCTAATAGACATTACTGCATGAACAAAGTAGGCAAGCCGAGCGTGTAACGACGCCGACAAGTTCATTGTTGCGTTGAGATTATGAAATCGGTCCGAAACCGAAACTAAACGCGCGCGACCAGATATTTCCAATTACGTATTGATCAGCTTATCGTTCCGTAATCCTCAATCGCGCACTCATAGACAACGTAATATCCAATTTGCGAAAATCCCTTCAAAATCGATACAGCGTGTTGATTGCACGTAATCCCCGTGTGATATACTGTGTCAAAAGTCCTAAATTTTTAATACATAGAATATAAAAATAACAGAATTTTTATATTTTAAATAATTTTAAACAATCTGTATTAGAATTTTTGTAAAGTAAATTAAAGATTTTAAAATTATTAGTACGAGAAATAAAAACAAAAACCATTACAAACATTATGATTTTTTCAGAAACTTATCAAGTGAAATGTTATAAAAAAATTGACTTTATTTTCAGAAATCTTTGTAAAAATAAATTTTATTATATAATATGTGAGAATTAATTTTTGTTTCTATCGGCAGTGCAATTTAACTTTTATTAACGTGCTATTTTAAAGCTGTTCAGAGTGTGAATGTGAATACTATCTTTTTTAAATCCAATCAGTACTTGAAGCATTCTATTTGTATTTCGCACTGCGCGCTGTTTGACATCTCTCATTGGAAAACAAGTCTGGTTACATCAATTGGAATTCCGGTTGAAAATAGACAAATCGAAATTTTCTAGTTGAATCTACTGTAATTCTAATTGAGATGATCAAAATTCTGATTGATATGGTCTGGTAATCTGGTTCATTCATTTTCAACCAAAAATTTTTCTCACAATCAGTGGAGAATCGCTTTACTGAAGAAATGGAAAAAAATTGCGCGCGCAACTCTTTCATTAGAACGGTAAAATCTTCGCTCATTAATCCGCATTTCATTACGTATCTTCTTTAATCATCGCTTTTCATGTAACAACTCAATTTATAATTTTCGTATCAAGCATTTTTTCGTAATATAATTTTCGTATAATATAATTATGTCATACTTGTTGAAATCATTCAATTTATTGTCTCTAAAAAATGTTTTTTCATATTATATTAACTTCTTTCTTCTAATTAATTTTACTTCTAATTAAAATTAAGGAATTCCTTAAAATATTGTCATTTAAACATACTTTTTAATCATAAGAATTGATTCTCTCGGAAAAATTTATATCCTAACGTAATGAAAAATTTTGTTAAAAAATATTCCTGTCTCAGAATAAATCATAAGATTTTATCTGTCACTTTTTCTTTTTAGAAAGAATGTATAATTTCTGCAATTTCCATAATACAGAATTGAATAAAATATATTGAAAGAAATGAAGACTTTTTAAATCTGAAAATTTAAGTTCACATCAGTCATCGAGAAGTAATGAGAATTTTAACGTCGCATATGTTGGATGCAAATAACTTGAAACTCAAAAGAGAAGACAACTCGAAAAACGAAATATATATGAATCGGAACGTGAAGACCGTAACTTAATTCGATGTCAAAGCGGCATTTGCAAAGAGTTATATCGCGTCGGAAAAATGTCACGTACAGTTACATCGCGCATCGCGGGACTCCGATTCCACTCGTAAATAATCGGATTTTATTCGCGTTTTTATAAAACCAAATATCCGCCTGTATCGGGGCCTCGTTCGAGCGGACGAGTATCGACGTCATTTATTTATCGTTACAGCTTCGTCATATGCGTTTCCGTTCGGACTAATCTCTTTGTTCCCTCCTATAGAAAGCTATGGGAAGCTCTTTTTGGTTGAAACTAAAAGATACGATAAATCGACTGTAATTCGAAGCGAGCGACTGCGTCCGCTTAATTTTAACGCGGAAGCATAATTTACTAAATCACACAAATATATGGTATATAATGTGTACTCGCAAAAATCCTGATTAGCGATCAAGCATATTGATATCACTGGTAACATCTGCGTATCGGGTGGCGTTTGCATACGCCTTTTTCAAGCTATTTTCCGGACAGTCCATGCGCGGAAAGAGAGTCGATCGAATTGCGGCGTGCACTTGGCGAAACTAGCACGGCCTCACGTTGGATTTATGCCCGACGACTGCATCTGCATGCGATCCGATTTTAACGATAAAAAAAAAAAAGAATTCTCATCGGTCCCGAGAGACGCTCACGAAATTGAAGGTTCTGCCATGGTAGCCGGACATTTCGTTTTCGAACGATTTTCGATAATGAATTTTTATATCAGAATTTATCAACGCGCGGAAAAATTTTAATTTAAAATGAATTATTCAATAGACATTTCTTAATTTTGATTTTTGTACCTTGACATTAACAATTTGAAAGTAACCGTGATAAAACGAGCGTTCGGTCAGGCCGAGCGAAATTTTTGACGTGAGGAAACGCAAGTATAAATCAGAGGGAACAGGAAGCTCTTCGCGCTCTTCGCGAGTTTTGCAATTAATTTTAAATTGGTAGCTGCGGGAGTCGGAAAGGAAAGAGGGGGTTACAATGGGATCCAGTTCTTCCGTGCTATTGTCCTGCGGACATAGCGCGGACGTTGTACAAAATGGAATAAAGCGGACGCGGGCGAAGAGGAGAACGACCGTTTTAAAGCGGTTAGAGCATTTCGCGAACGCGTGCGTGTGGAAAGTCTAGGATGTGCAATGCAATTTAATATAATTGAAATGCGCTGCGATGTTACGTAACGTATGATAAAGCGCACAGCTTCCGACGCATTCTTGAGTGAGGTATGAGAAATAAAAAAAATTGTTTACCTACTAACGACATGAGAAGCCAAGATTCGCGCAAAATGGACAAACAATGTAATGGAAGATAGTCGTAATTTTCGAAAAACTAGTCCATTGTGCACGTACAAAGAAATAAACATCAAACGTGAACTGACGCGTAATTCTTGCTGCGGGTAATTCGCGTTGCTCTTCAGTCACAGTTGATTGCATGATGGACGTTAAAACAATTTCGCGTTCTATTGTATTGACATTTTTGTGTTTTCCGATTTTGTGAAATCCCGATCGTTTGCGAAGAGCACATCGCGTTTGGTGCAAGATCTAACTTTATCTGGAAACTACTGGCGAGTAACACTCTCTCGTATTTTATTGAATTTCGCGGACAAGAGCAAAGAAAAGACCGAGTAACGATGGGGGAAAACGAATATCCTTCGAAGACGTACAAGATCGTTGCGCGGTGGAAAATCGAAAGACTGGGATATTCGTCGTCAGGATGAGGAAGAACAAACGAGAAAGAGGCCGAGAAGAAGAACAAGGCCGCAATTAAGTCTTATCGTACTGCTCCGCGTGATGTTCGCCGTTATCATTTACGCGGCTTACATGCTTCTCCCGTTCTAATCACTCTGCAACGATACGACTCTCCTTTGTTCCGAGACTTCAAATAATTATCAACCGTAACTCATACCCACCATCGATAGAATGGGTTTGCGGGAAAAGTCTTGTCTCGAGAAATATTCGCTGCCGTGTATACACGAAGAATGACATTAATCAAATTGAGAGATCGGGAAATCGTAATATTAAAAATAAAGTTTTTTTTTCTACAGAAACAATAAATATTTTTTTATTTGTAAAAGCGTGCATCATTACAATGAGAAAATGACGATTGAATGCTGAGAGTTGAAAATTTCTTCCAATGCAATTTGTCAAACCAATCCATTTTTAAGTCGGGACTAATTGTTGAACAAACGTTTCTGTTTCTATTTTTTCCCAAGGAAAAACGAGAGTATGACAGTTCTCCGTACTGTATAATGTATTACGGACATGTTTTGAACACAACATGGTGCACTATTTACCGGGGTGTTGCAATTTGCGAACGTAAATGAAAGTATATAGGGCGGGATAGTGCGTTGAGCATGTTTGCAAGATGGCACATTGTTTTTTCCGTCAGGAATTTGCTTTTCGCACGATCAAGCGATAATACACGATTACGCGAAAGCATTTACGCGAGGAAAATAGAGACGCGAAAAATCGCGGAGTAGATTTACTGCTGCGGCGACCTTCGTGCAATCTTCGTATTGCGAGTAAAAGGGTTAGCCAGAGATAAGCGTTGCTCTCAGATAACGACTTTCTCGAACACTGCCGGTGAAAGGTAGACTGATAAGCCATATAGTGATAATAATAGTGATAAGCCAGACGAGGTCGCATACGAGCTGAGGCATTTTTCTCTCGTCTTTTTTTCGCTTTACAGAAAACGCGGATTTACCGCGTTGTATCTTTTGCGTATGCATATGTACGGAATGCAAGTTCGCGAGAATAGATCGTAAACGAATTCCGATGCACAAATCACAACGACATGTAAATAGGTGGGCCATTTACAAAGCGTCGAATCGGCATACGCTTGCATAGTGTATTTACGGAAACGCAGAATATTTGTATTTGTAGAGAATTGTATTTGTACTCGTATAAAATATTTCAAATACAATCGTTAGCGTATAGACCATTTGTGTATTTGATAGTCGATTGAATCTTTATCTAATAATGACACCTGTGTGCCATTATTAGATAAAGATCGATTGATCCATTCGAATACCCATTTTCTAGTTCCAAATTTAAAAATCGTAGACTACAAATCAAAAGATAGTACAAGTTTACAAAAATCGATAGCTCAACAATACAGCCTTAATTATAAGTATAAAGCGCCTCCACAAATTGATGCAACCATTCTGTTTCTAACAAGAAATAAATTTACAGAAACGGTTTTTAACAGAAACACTTATTTTCGTAATAATTTTAGTATTTTGTTAAACTTTATTTAGCTTTTATCACCTTTTTCAAGAAAGTGCAAAAAATTAAGAGTACTTTATACTTATACGACCAAAGACTATAGGTACAACATGTACTAATGCAAGCCCTCCAAGAATAAATATGTAAATATATATATAGAGCCAAGTTATGATCGTTAAAAAGTGTGTTTGAATTAAACATGGCTATTTAAGATAAGTACTATGAAATTAACACAAATTAAGTCTATAATTAGAGACGTCAAAAACAAAGGGGCTAATTTTACGCGCGGAAAAGCGATGAATGTAAAGCTTATACATGGGTAACATGAATTTAATTTGTTACATTGTTCGCGTGTGTATTCAAAGTGGAGCGCGCGCGATCGATATACGGACGATAGACGTGATTTAAAATAATGTCGGGGCGCAGCTTTACCGCGAACTCACGTAAATTCGAATTTAGAAGTGGACGTTTGCCAAACTGCAGTTTGCGAATGTACATAAATGCGTGAGCTCGTGTGATATTTACGGGGGTTGCGGTTCATTTCTAAAACACAGAGTAGGATAATGTCGTTGGACAGTTGGAATATAAATAAAAATTAATCTGGGACACATCAATGAAATAAACTATATCTTCGAATCAAATATAATCTACAACTTATTATCAAAGGTTAAAACTTGTATTCATAAAAACCATTTTAATCCTTTTAGTCGTCTTGTATTTCTTTTATGAGCACGTAGCTTCAGAATAAGGTATTTTCGCTTGTATTACAAAAAGGGAGTTGAATTGAAAATAAAAGGTATAGACTTTTATATATATGTATAATATTCTACACATTTCAACAATACTGTAAAATTCCGTAAAAAATTTAATATAAGAATATTGAGAATATCTTCTTGAATATATTTTTTTCCGATTGTAAGCAAAAGATGATACTTAAAAGTCGTATGGCCCATTGTGTTTTATTAACTTTTATAAATTGGAGGAATTCTATACAGATCGAAAGATCTTTCTTATCTAATTGGTGTTTTTATGCCATAAAAAATTTATATATACTATGAATATCGTATTACACAAATCAACGAATAATTGAATGTAAGGGTTATTTTTTTCTAGACCGGCCATTTTAGGATAAAACAGATTTATAGGACTATATATTCTTTGTAAAGAACCTCTTGTGTGTATTTATCTATTATCTTTATATATTATATGCAAATTTGATGCAAATTTTGTAGATGCATTTTTACCTAAAGTTTAGTATGAATTTTTGACTGATATGATGTGCAGCAGTTGAAACTACATTGAATTGAAAATATCTATATTATAATATAAAGCCAAAAATAATAAATATTTATAAAAAATTATTATTATACGTTTGAAAAATTATTGTAAACAATTTTGCAAGTTGCAAATAAAATATACTCATTTCATAGTTGCTTTCGCTCGATAACTCTCAGACCTGCTTCGCCTCCCAGGTTCTTCTTCTTGTCTCCCCCCACGTGGCATTCATAAAACACTCACTCACGAAAATACGGTTATTACGATATACGCGAAATTACTGTCGCGCGACACTTTACACGACACTCTTGATGCTAATCACACATGAAGCAATATATTGTATTTTATTACTTTACAACAAAGAGCAATGTGGAGATAATTAATGACATAGACCAAAAAGGGTAGAGAATTTTAACGAGTTATTGATGTAAATTCGACAAATTTATACTACGTGTCCGACAAATATCAAAGTACGTAATTAATTGCAACGGCAGGTACTAATTAAATGCGAATCACGACGATATTCGATTTGGATTCGAACTATTCTGCATTCGCCAATCAATAGACTATCCAAAATTATCAGGTTGAAATTCTATCGTGCGTAATGCTTTCCATTATTTCAATTGCTCGAGACAGTAATCCGTGTATTATTCTGCCCTATTGTTACAAATATCGTGATGAAACAATTCGGCTTTACTTCCGATGAATAAATCATGCGAAATATTTGCTTTACTAAAGCGCCAAGTCGATTACAAATTATTAATCGCCGGAGATAACTAATCACGCAGGCCGATATCCATTAAATATTCATTAGGAATAATCGCATTTTCTTCTATAGTAGGGGTCGCATGAGGTAATACAATGACGCATGAAGTAGATCACGACACAGTTTATCGGTTCGACTTTCACTATGCGAATATCAGTACATCAACAAATAACAGCGCATTGTATTAAAAAAAAAAATCAAATGAGCCCCAAGTAGGTATCGTTACGAAATAAAAATGTATTCCCCTGACTTTCGAGAGATAATACGATGACACATGGGCTATGTGAAGTTGGCCCCCCCAACTATTGCAAATCTAAGTTAATGCAAAATCTAGTTATAGTTCTGACTACCAATACTCGAGAATGGACTACCAGACATCAGTAAGCGACCACCAAACGAATGCTTACAGCCATTATTGCATTTGCAGTCTGCAAAGCCGAGTTTTAAAAATGGGGGGACTAACTTCACACGCATATATCCTTTTTTTGACATTTCCGGCTATAATTTCGACTACCAATTATCGGGAATGGACTACCAAACGTCAGTAAGCGACCACCAAACGAATGCTTACAGACATTATTGTATTTGCAGTTTGCAAAGCCGAGTTTTAAAAATGGAAGGGCTAACTTCAAGCGCGTATATCATTTTTTTGACATTTCCTAGATTCGTGCCGTACTTACTAAGGCTGCTAACATTTTAAAATATTTAACAAATAATTAACATATTTTTATATGTATTATCTATATATAACGTTTTGTATTGCGTAATTAAATTTGAAGAAATTTATAGTCAGTCTATTTCTAAAAATTCATAGAATCATATAGAATATGTTAATAATCAACAAGAAATTCATTGTATGAAAAGAATAACAAGTGATCCCTTTATGAATCCAATATTCATAAAGTTTCTGTATTAATGCGTCCCCAATTGCACATGCAATATATACCTGCTCTCGATCACTCGAAACAACCCTCGAGTGCGCTCGTACTCGTGATGAACAGTAGACTCGAATGTAAACGAAGCCACCCTCGATGCGACGCGGCGTGGCGCATTTCGCGAGCAAGCAAGAGCGCGTGTTCACCCCGGATATATCTCTACGGAAGGACAGAATTGTGTATTGTTCAGCAGTAAAAAGCGGAAGAGGCGTGGGGGCCGTCAGTGTGGATGGCGGTCGTATAAAATCCGGGAGAAACGGCGACATCGAAGGAGAAAGAGAGAGAGAGAGAGAGAGAGAGAGCGGAAGAGCAAGGAATAAAGTGCAGGAACGTTCAGCAGCGACGTTCTGGCGTTAACCGTTGGCGATCGTGTGTGTTTTTACGCCAAGAGGAGCGCTGGTTATAAAACACTGTGTGTACGATGGGATGCCACCACCGGGACTGCTACCAACGCTGTTTGTTTGTTGGCACGAGAAAGAAAAGAAAGGACGAAGGTGAACGAGAGGGAGAAAGAGTTGCGGTTTCGAGAAATCGCGCCGATACTTTTCTCGCCTATTCGTCAACGTTCCGTTTTTGTTACGTCAATGATAGTATCGAGGATAGCAGGCATATCGGAAACATGATATTAAAGAACTGCGATGTTATTCATTCGGGAATGATTTTCACTTGGCTGCTCCTCGGCTCATCGCTAAGAAGTGGAATGCGACCATAACCGATTCTCGCTTTAGTATAATTTTAATTTAGCGACTTTTGCTGAATGGAGCAAGTTGGAGAACGATGTGTTGAAGTCTGGAAGACGTTTTTCGACATGTGATTTTTATTAAATATTGAAGTAATAAAACTGAGCATTAAATAATAAAGCGATATTACAATTGCTATGGAATTAGGTAGTACGGTATTCCTTTAACTATCGCATAAATTTTAAATTCATTATCGTTGACAAAAGTAACGATCGTTACCGAAAAATAGTAACGACAATAGTAACGGCGTTACAAATAACAAGTTATTTCCCAATCCGGTATATAATGTATTGTTAAGCAAATTTTTCACATTAAAATATAATACAATTTCCAATGAAATAATAAAATGATAGAATTCTCTCTAGAATTTACAATATGAACATATAATAAAATTAATGCAATGTTCTTAATTCATATACAGATGGTAATAAGTAGAAAATTGTGTTAACATTAAAACTGATACGGCAGCGTCCCGAATCCACATAAGTGTAATTGGATGCACACGGTAGACAAAGCGTTAATAAAAATTAATATTCAACGCTATGTATTTCTTGTTTTGATACAATAATACCGATTTGCCGTGAATTGCGCGAAATACGTGAACTACAATATTAAAGAGAAACGTATGCGAGTGTTTGCGCAACCAAACAAGTCTAAATTTCATGAAAAATCAGATGTAAGATAGAGACTGCGTTTTCAATAATGCGAAACAGTCGGAAGTATCGAATTCAGATCGAACGACATTTTCCGCCAAGAGGAAAGATCTTTTTCGATATAGAACCGTTCATCGCAGATCCAAGTAGCGAATGTTCTTATCCCTCTCTCCAGGGCTATTATCTTAACTACTCGCAATCACGTGTGACGTCGTACCAGCGACGATGAGTGTTGTTTACAGAGGATGCTATGTACGTTTGTCTCGCGGTAACTATTTGCTCGTGAAGAGAGAATTGCGCAAAAGAAGTCGTATTCTTGTCGATTTTCTTTTTAAGCGACCATGGGTTATCCCTTTTATTCACCGTTCTTTCTTACCCTTCAAACAAACATTAGGGACTTAATCTAAAAAGGCGGATGAAAAGTGAAATTTATAACTTGAATTTCTAACGCAAATCCTCGATAAAATTATTTTTCTAAAGGCTAAATTCAAATTTAACGAAGAATGACGATTCTCCCGGAAAATATAGTCCCGGACATTTATTTTGTTAGTTGAATCCCTTTTTCTTGTACAATTATTTCACAGTTTTCGCAACACTGAGAAATGAGAAATATGAGATTTATAATCAATTATCGGATAACTAATGTACAATTTATTAGATTGTAGTAATTCGCAACGTTCTTGAGAACTTCGCGCAATAGAAATATGAGTATCTAATTCCCACATCTCGTCACGTATTTCTAGTCGCATTGCATTCCACTGTTAGAGGTTTCGTCGGTTACATAATTACTTTGCGGGCCACGCTCGCGCGAATAGCAAAGTTTCCAAGGGCGAAACGAGATAAATAGAGAAAGAGGAGAGAGAGATAGAGCGAAGCCGAGCACAAACGAAGAGGATGTTGAGGAAGTTCGTTGATGATTTTCCGGAGAGCGTAATCAGGCGATCTGCAGGCACGCGGGCGTCGTTCGTATCGATAAAACGACTGCGAGGGATAGCCTACCTAGGGAAATATGTGTGCGTTACGTGAAAATGGAACGTGGCAGCTCACAAACGCACGGCAACAATACGGCGACCACATCGGGCGGATCCTAATGACGTTGCCGGCTTTAGCCTGGGATAACCGTAATGGTTTTATACATTTCACTTATACCCCTCGTGATTTAAACGCCTTCTGGACTTCCCAACCGGTCTATATCTCGTTCTGTATATCAAGGCAATAAAGAACATTCGTTATTGTTACTTCTATAGCACAAAACGTAAACAGATTTTTTGCGATGAAAAAATTATTCTCTCAGAATAACCTGAAGACTACCTCATATGCTAGAATTATGTTTTATAAATTTAACGCGTTTTCAGCAAACTCTAATGTGGCAGCGCGGTATTATATTTTCTAAACATTTAATTGATGCTCGCGTTTCTTATGAATTTATCATGTTGATTAAATAAATAACGACCGCTTTTTTCGATTCATTATAGAGAACATCTCCAAACTATGTTATATTAACCCATCCACATCGTATTTGACAGAAACTAGAAGATCAGAACAACAATTATAGACCGATTAAAGTCGTAGGAGATAACACTGCCTAATTAGAGATTCCTCTTTGTTTTGCCGAGGACGAGCTGCGTCACTCCAAAGTGCTTGGCAAAAGGCGCGCGCCTATATCCCCGTCGCGGATAGATTTTTCTCATCGCCATGACGAAGAAGGAACGCAGCTGGCCCGACGCGCTCAACGCGGCGCGGTGTAAAAAAGCGACGCGCAAGAAGCACCGTAGCCGGCAACAACTGTCGACCATTGTATTCGCATTAGGTGGCTGCCGACGCCTTCAGGAACGTCGAGCGCGGCGGTTGGCGTCGGAGGATAGCTGAGTCGTATTTCATAGCTCGCTCGGTCCTTTCTGCGAGAAACGCCAACCTCCTTCCCCAAGCAACGCCTTTTGCTACCGTTTCGCCTCGCGAATTTACCCTTCTTCCCTGACGCGCTACCTCCCCGTTCGGCGTCTTTTCTCGATGATCGTGCGTTGCGAAGCAGAAGCGTAAGAAAGCGTGTCGAGACTGTAACAGCCGAGAAGGCGTGAGCAAATTTTAAGGAAGACGAAAAACCAATACGATCCGGTATAAAGGAGGATGTTAAGGTTTGACTATTATTTAGCTAACATGAAGAAATTCCGAAATGTACAAATTGTATTTCATATATATAAAGGGCTACTTAAGCGGAGTCGAGTGACATCGTTCATCTTAGGGAAACATCGGGAACATGAGAGAAATTGTGACATCAGAGGCAATAAATCTAACGCTATCACATTTAGTGATAAAAAGTTATCAAGTAAGATATCAAGAAAAAACCGTAGAAATTGTAAAAAAAAAAAACTATATAAATAGGTTTCATATCTCAGTGGATATGAGTAGAATAAGTCACCACGTTTTTCTGACAGGGTTTTTTTTTTTAAGAAGAAGACATCAATAATATCCTTGGAAAATTAAGCACTGTAAGGATTGTAATGTTACTATATGCACAAGGGCCGATTAAAGCCGATTTTCGAGCTGCCTGGTGATAAAAAATTCGATACAGAACAATCGTTTGGTTTCGAACATGCTTATCAAATTATACATATTTAAGAACTATCAGTACAGTCTTTGTTGTTTAATTTCCGGGATATCTTGATATCTTATTTAACAACTTTTACATTTATTGTCTTTGATTCTATCTCTTTCACATTCCCCACGATAAGCGATACACTACTCAGCCCCGTTTAAGTATAGTCCTTCAATGCGATATATAACTTGTACATCTCGAAACTTCTTCATTTTAGCGAAAAACAGCTAAAATTTAACATTCTTTTTTTAAAAATAACTTATTGATTGGACATTTAAATGCGTTCTGTAACACGAGCATTGATATTATCAGAAACATAAAAAAATTCTGTATAGATTATTAATTTAGTTAATTGAAAAGGTATTTTCAATTTTGCAGATAATAAAAAAAACATGTGAAATATAAAAGTATAAGTTATTTAATTATCGAATTTTATCGTTTCATAGATTTTGATAAATAATTTAGCTTTTCCGAATGGAGCTCATCGATTTTTCAGCGAATTACAAACGAATGTCAACCAAGCAAGATAAAGAGTTTTCTCTAATTTCGTTACGAGTTGAACCAACAATAGGAACGTTGACTGAACACGGTTCGATTACAACGTTTGACTTGCAGAAGCTGCCGAGTAAACGACCGAGCAAATCTAATGGGAATGAACGTAAAAGTGGGAAACGACGTTGCAAGATAACGTAGCGCGGTGGAACTAGAGATTCGAAAAGGGGATCGGTGAACAAAGTAGGTGTACGACGAAACGGAACCCCGTAGAGATAGGCGAACGCGAGCGAGCGGGTGAAAAAGAGAAGAGAAAAAAGTAATTAATTTCGTCACGCCCGATTCTATTTGCTCGGCGTCGCTTCCAATCCCGCATATCCGTCAACGTGCGTCCGCCAAATTATTCGATGCGGTCACGGTAAAAGCGTCCGTTCCCCGTTGCGCACGCGGCGAAATTAAAGTCGGAGCCCCGGTCGGATTTAATAGCCGGCCGATTGTCGCGGGTCGCGAACGGCACGGTATTTGATCGTGGAATACATCTAAATTCAATTAAACCGCTTCTTCGAAGCACTCTCGATATTTCAATTTTAAATAACTCGTTCGCGCGCACTTGTACGCAGGCTGTTCCGCTTTCAAACCTCGTCGAAAGTTAGTTTTTACCGAGATTACCGATATCGTTGTCATATCAGCATATATCGTCTCTTAAATGACACAAAGCAAGCTACTTGAAACTGATTTCGCCAAAATATACCCCAATACTCATAAAAAAATGTTTAATTTCAAGATATTAAAATATTTTATTCTCTTATCTCCGTTTTTGAGAGAAAGAGAGGAAAAATGGTTTAATTTTAAATGCTTTGAATAAACAAAACATTATGTGTTTGGATTTGCAACATTAAAATTTAAATATTTTTTATTATTAAAAACGTTGATTTTACAAAGATGTTTTAAACGTAAATATTTTAAATACTGCACTTTTTATAGTAAAGTGCTTTTCGACTTCAGTTTTACAGATATGTATTTGCGCAGGCATGTGATTGTGTGACGACAAACACACTCATCGCTGTGTGCATTTGGATGTAGCTTGTTACATGGATTTAGCTACAAGGTAACCGGCAATAATCCCCCAGTAATTACCGTTGCCTTTTGAATTTGGTGGATTAGTCCACGTCGACCGTGGAGTTGTGTTGTCTACTGAAAAATTAAACGCGAATTGCATTAATTGGTACGTATCGTACGGACGCTTATACCGTGTTTGCAGAAAATGGATTTTACCCGAGCTAGGTCGACGAAATTGATCACCGTGCATTGCTGACAGTTGGAAACTTGGACTAACGATCACTGAGAACGCCGTTAAGACGTTTAAAAAGAACGGCCGTTGTGCCAGGGATAAACCGCCGGTGGACCGGAACGAGCGTTCATTTAGATTAGCAATCTTAATACAGCAGTTATCTTCCCTCCTTTTTCTTCCCAGTGTCCTGTTACTTCCTCCTTTTTGTCGTGCCATGAGTTTTTGTCGCGTGGGGTTTTCTTTCGTTCCTCTCTTTCGAAGCGGAATGGCGGCCTATCTAGATAAGACAACGTCTCTCTCGTCTTAAAAGGACTTGCCTTGCGTCTTAAAAGGACGTACATTTTCAGAGTACCCTTTCCACCCTTCGATCCTCAGACGAGTAGCCACGGGAACGACATCGCGACGGATTCTGCGCGAAATATTTCGACTCTGCCCGTCTCTACTACTTTCGAGATATTCTTAGTATAAAACGGCATTTAATTCTATCCGAAACTCGTCTCACACATAATTTCTGTAAATCTCTTTAACTTCTCTTCCTTCGCTTCCTCGAATCATGTCGGAAACCACATAAAAGACAGAATAAAGTATGTTTCTCGAATCTCTTCTAAGAACTCTTTTCAACTATTTATCCGTCAAAAGAATTTTTAGTGTAATTTAGTCTACGAATCGTTCTGTCTACGAAAAGAACGATTTTGCTGAAATATTTAATTATGTAGAAAATTCGAGCAATGCTACACAAAATTTTAATATTCGAACAATCAATTTGAACGTTGTACAAAATATATTGTTTTGATAATTTAATAAAAATTTTTTAACCATGTATCTAGCTAAATTTTTTGATATTTCTGCAAAACCGCGTTAATTGTAAAACGTGTTCTCTTTGCGTTCTTTGAATTTGTTCCTTTGGAATCTTTTATTAAGGAATTAAATCACGTTTGAAATAACGTGCGAAAAATAGATTTAAAATGTTTCTTATAGTTTAAATCGAAACCACTCACAGTTTATTCGCAGTTGAATAGTTCGACCCACCTATCGTATATATTTGACTGCACATTCAAGAGATACATTGAAGTAAGTTTTCCTCATTCGCTCAAACGTTTCTTCGACTGAATTCCCGAGAATACCTCGTGAGAGTGAGGTGTTCCGATTCTGTTGAAAATCTTGCGAGCGTAAAATTTCGTTGGTTTAAAATTTCAAATTTTTACCTCTGCAAAACCATCCTGTCTCTTTCTTGGACTCAAGTAAATGAAGGAAAATCTTCTTTGAAAAGTATATTCTTAATTCCTAAGCTACCATTGCGTCATCCGCGACATTCTCCTACAGGTTTGCAAACGGCAAGACAGATTCATCCGATTTTTCAGGTTTTTAACTCTTTCGGATCGTTTATTTATGAAGAGACAGAATTTTTTGAATTTTTCATTAGTTCTGGACGCTTCTGGGATTCTTTCGGAATTTCTTGAATGAGAAACTTGAGCGGTAGCGAAAAAGTATTTAGTAAGCGATATAAAGTAACGTGTTAACTAAAAAATTCTTTCCTTTTGAAAAACAAGTCTCGGAAAAATTAATTCATTCCCTGTGCTATTTTTTCTGATCCTTTCGGAACACGCTTTCTTTCACACGCTGACGAATAAAAGTTACAGAAGGTGCACGGAATACCGAGATCCTGTCGCCGAGTCCCTTTTGATCTTCTTCTTCACTTTGAGTTCTTTAATTCGTTCTTTCTTCGGTGGTTTTTTTTCCTTTATTTTCGGTACTTTGCCGGCATTAAATTCACGGTAGACGAGCGACTTCATTGAATTCGTTTAAACTGTTCTTATCGCTTACATTAGTAAGCTCCGACCCGATGATACTCCTCTCGTTAAATTATTCCCTCCCTATCTCTTCTTTTGCGTCTTCGCAAATTCGCCAAAATAAAAAACCGCGGGCACTATCTCTGATCTTTTAATCCGGCTTGATTCCGAATTCTACCTCGCAACGCGTCATCAATTATTTTCCAAGTTCGGGAAAACCTCGAAGGAGTCGACTTGGCGTCCTCGCAACGTCCTCCGACCGCCGCCGCCACGCCGAATTTATTCCCTCACGGTACTTCGTAGCGCAACCTACGGAAAACTTGGACCTGCTCCAAAAGTCTTTCGTTCCACTTTTTACGGTCCAGCCTTCATTTTATAATACCAAAGTCTATACTGTCCGAGAGAGCGCTCCTCCATTTTCCAGTGGCGCGAAGTGCCGATAAAAAACACGCGTTTCCGCAAAATGCCTCCCTAGCATTGACGCCTCCGGTGTTAAAAGGGAAATCGGGGTCCATTTTACTGAATTTCCCAGAGTGTATAGGAAACTATTCTGGAAATCTCTCGATCCTCGTCTAAATGTCAGGGGCGGTGCAAGATGCAAATCGCTTATGCGACGCGGCCGAATTTGCACCGGATGCGCCCTGGGATTCGTATCGTGGATGCGCATAATTCTTTCTCCTTTCGTAAGCACGAAAGAAATCCGTTCTCGATGCCGATCTCGAGACCCACTTCCTTTATCGCGCCAGACCCTTCAATCCCAGCCAGCAGCCGAAAAGCTTTCCGCTATATGCCGAACGAACAAATCGTACCGCGACGAAGGCACTTCCGTCGACCGCGGCGCACCTTGCAAGACTGCCGCTTCCATTCCGCGCGAAAAATAAATTACGGCCACCAAGGAGAATTATTTGCGGGCTTTGTCGCACTGTCGTCACTCGTAACGTTCAATTTACTCGCCGGCATCAATCTTATTCTACTCTATTCGCCCCGGAGACCCGATCCCTTCGCCCCTAATCTTGGTAGCCTTAACCATTTCTTTTTACCTCACTCCCTTCGTCTACTCCTCCTACCTTCGCACCAACCAGGATCATCGTCCTGCTCTTTTCTTCCCTTTCTCAGTCCTCCATCTATTAGACAGTATCATGTAATCGTGTCAATGTTCCTTTCTTGATTGTCTAGCTCTAACACGTAGATTTCTCTTTATTTATTTCCACGTTGTATCACATGAGAATAACAGGAAGAAATATGTTTAGGCAAACCGATCCTTTTCTCTTCGGGAAAACATTTTATCAGTTGAAAAACTTTAATAATTTAATATAAGTTTACGGGTTTCATAACTCGTCACTAAAATATATAACCCCTGGGACATTTTAAATTTTTAATTCAAATAATTTTATTTTTCACATTTTTCAACGTCAAAAATATCCTTGTCACTGGTAAAAGTGTAATATCGCAAAAAATTTTAAAATATGAAATACAAAAATTAAAAAGTTTTATGTTACTTAAAAAAATTTTTAAGAAGGTTCTCCAGACTTTTTACATAAGTTAAGTGAATATTGAGAATAAGTAATTAATATAGGTATGTAGCAATCCTGAATTTTTTTATATTTTTTGACAGTATAGAATTTTCTTTAAAATTTTTTTTCACTACCAATGAAAATGTGGCGTCGTCCATCAGAATGTCAACATCTGAATTAAATTTAAATAATTAAACAACTATTCCTCACTGTAATGAATTTTTCTTCAATATTTTCCACATAAACGCATTTATTTTTATTATAAAGAAAATAATTTTTAATAATAAGTTATATTATGTGACTATTTAAATTTTATTAATTATTTATTTTAAAAGATGGCAATGGCATTTTGCATCCTCCGCGCTCTCACGTTAAAATAAGAAAAATCACAAGAGCCCTCTCTACTTTTCTAAGCAGGACAGCCTCCTTAAATAAAAAAAATTCAATTTCGTTTATCAGCGTTATATACCATCTGTTCTTTCGCAAGTTATAATTGTCATATAGCTTCGCAGCTACTGGATTAACCCAGTAACGATTGATTTCTTCGAGAGAGAAATTGAGGGATACCGTGATAGGAAATTAATGATGAGGATTTAAAACGCGTAATCAAGAGCACAAGGTGAAAGATGGATCATGCGATATGTGTTGTGAGAATACAAAGTTCTCTGGTTTGTCCGAGAAGCGAGAACACAGGCAGCGGCAGAGCTGTGATGAATCGAGGCCACTGCTTGACGCTCTTCGAATTTGTATGCCGGCCGCCGAGAGCGAAAAGCGACGGGTTGTTTAATAAAATATTTCACGCTGATGAATGGCCGCGCCAAGAGTGTCCCTACAGCCCGCGCCGAAACCCACGGGGACACCGGTGTGAGAAAAAGCAGGTTGACAGATTCGCATCTAGCGAACCATGAAATTAAGGTCACCATAAAAATTAGCACGATTAATTGAGTAACTGCTGTGGTAAATCGCAGTTACCTCGCTAAAATAACAAAATATTTTTGTTAAGAAAAAAACATTTTACTTCCCGACAAACAATGTCGCTCTGTTTACCAAACGCGCTTATATAGAACATTCTATACCGCTAAAAGTTTCACGTTCATATATAACAAAACATTACAAAAATGTGTTTACTACCGTATCCATTTAGCGAGGAAACTTCTTGCATCTAAACATTACTTCGCAAAACTGTTGGGTTTGCTCGTGCGAATCGTGCTCCAATTGATTCTGACATTCGCTAACCCGACGTTATTTTGCCAGGAAACGCGTATATCGCTCAACGATGTCGAACAAATATATTTTATGAAGAAAAGACGGTTAGCTATTGTGTTTCTTTCATTTAACAAATTTTTACGGTAGTCATGTTCCTTTTATAAAAGGACCCGCCTGGCGCCTTTGCGAGATCTATGAGATCTTGGAAGAAGACACGAGAATTTTTCGAGGATGGTTAAAGTACACTTTAGGGATTTCCGATATAGCCTCTTGGTTATGTAAGATCGCGCACGCCAGTGCGCGTTGACGAGCTTTCGAAGACGGCGAAGGGCCCCGATAATGAAATTTCGATCATAATCGCATTTTTGAGGGAACGCCGCCGGAGACGAACGCTATTTTTCTTCGCCTCTCCGTTACTTCTATCGTGGCAGTTTCGTTATACACCACCTATCCGTCATTCGCGCGATCTTTGAAGGTATAGTAAATTGTTTCGTTGCGCGAGAACGAGAAGCGGGAGAGCGCCACTGTAACGATGCAAATGCACTTCCGCTCGCGGAAATCCCACGTAAACAAATACGCGAAATTAAAATTCGCCGGTGAGCGAGCGCGGACAGCGATTGATCGATCATCCACTTTCCATAAACGTTACTTTTTACCGAGCATTAGTCCGCCAGGAGCATCGGGGCGATCAATCACTGTAGTACACGATTAATTTGTCATAGTGAATCGACGAGTATGTAGTTTCGTGCGTTTGTGCGCTCTCAGTGAGATCTCTTGGTTTCCGGAAAGAAAATCCCGCGAATAATCGGTTAACTGTTCGTCAATAATACCCTTGTAAAGAGAAATACCGAAGGTAACATCAAGAATTAACATTTTCTTCACGTGACAACTCGTTTTCGCGACACGCGTCGGTTTTTCTGGTGATTGTCGGGATCATCGAGATCATCACAACGAGATTTCTTCGCGGGCCATCGCCCCGAACAATTAATCACCTTCGTATGAATGGGATCCATCTAGTCTGGGCTCGAGAAAGAGGGAGCAAGAATTGATGGCCGAGATGTATTCTTCACCCTTATCCCGCGCCGGATATTTTTCGTCTCCCGATCCCGTCCCATCACGCCATCACGGCGATAAGGAGCCGCGCCGAGCTACTCGCATCTTTATATCCGATTAATGGACGCGCCCGGTTCGATCGGTTTCTTCGCAGCCGACAATTCGGCTGCGCGTTTCCCCGCCCCTAATGAATAATTTATTAAAAATTCATCACCCTCGCCCTCTCTCCGCCGAAAGCGCTACGCTGTTGCCTTGCGTTGTATTCGGAAGCTCGCTTCTATCGGAACTTCTCGCGGGAATTTGCATTCACGATGAGACGACGAAGGTAGCAAAACATCGCTACTTCGTCGAAATTGTTTCTTCCTGCGACGGACGTAACCGAACTCTGCTCTCTCGGAAAGCGATGCAGCAAAGATCTCAAATATTACATCCTATTAAAAGTTGCGCGATATGTTGCAGATAAAATAGCACTGGTTATTCGCAGTTCTTAAAAATTCTAATCCCATTAGATTATACTTTGCAATACATATTTACAGTGGTTAAAATAATACATAAAAAAATTGCACAATTAAAAAGAGTATTAAAAAATAATGTTATACTTAAAAAAATGTTATTTCGTTGTTGCGATTTCCATGTTGCGTGAATAAAATTAGTAAACGTATCTCAAAATTGGATAAAGTTGTGAAATATTGTAATAAATATACCAGCGCGCAATCGAGGATCGCATTATGATGCACGAAATCAAAATTCGAGGAAACTCACAACTGGAAATGTCTCGCTAATTCTTGAATGAAAATAGATTCAAATCAATATTAGTTTTGTTATTCCAAGCACTCCTGGTCCTCGCTATTGTACGCGAGGACGTTCCTTCCGTCGGTCGAAACTTTCCGAGAATTTACATTCGTGATGCGCTCGACGTGTTATAACATAGGATGCTCTATCGTGGGACCAAATTGCGACCAACAAAACAACGCGGATCTACGGAAATTGTTTCTCGCAGGCCCGCCTCAGAACGCTATACATATATAAAAGCATAGCTATTTAAAGATAAGAATCTATCTTATATTCAGGAGGCGAAATCTGAAGTAACCTGGACGAAAGAAAAGGTAGAGAGAGAGAAAGAGAGAGTGACCTAATGCGCGTGATTCCACTCACTCACAAGTTAATACGATTTTACAGAAATCCTACTTAAAAGCAGCAGTTTTCGCAACCAGAAAGACGTTCAACTGGACTTGAAGCTCCGTGAGCTAAAACACTCGATCCGACTCAAACGCTTCGAGTGGCGCAAGTTCCTCGAGAATGCTCGTACTTTACGACTCTTCTCAACCGATCCTCGAGTCTCGAATTGTCACCTCCGCGGTCGTGAAAAACCTCGAAATCGGTACAACTCGACTTTACTCGAGAGCTCGTTTAATCCCGGCCCGACGACGACCTTCTCCGCTGTACATGTTTTCACGGCGTATGACGCGAATACCGACGACCGTGGACTCGATTACGTCGAGAACGTTAGATGCGGGGGATCTTGGGGATTTTCCAAGTCGTGCTTTGTGGTATCTTCAAGTTTTCCGGCATTGTCGCGTTTTCGATACTCCACTGTCTCTCTCGCATTCGACTTTAATCCTACAAATACCGCGCAGCAGGTGCTCGAATTGAGTTCGAGAATTCTTCCATCGACAGTAACCTCAATCATAAAAGTACTTTTTTTTCGTTCTTTTATATATACATAAGTTTCGGATGCTATATATTTGAGATCAAACTTTTATATTCTGATATTTATTAAATACAACAAAATAAGTTGAGAAAAGTTTTGATATTTCTCTTTTTTAATGCTAGCTTGACCTAGGTGTCGATCATATATAACTTTTTTTCTAAAACGGAAACATGAAAAGTGAAAATTTTTATGCATACATGTATATACATATACGTATATGCATACATAAAAATTTTCACTTTTTACGTTTCCTAGAAAAAAAAGTTACATGATTGACTCCTTGGATTTATTTGGTTAACTGCTGTGATGATTTAGATTTTAGACTTAATCTCATTTAACTTGATGATAATATAAAAATTGTGTTCTTCTAGCTGTAATTAATCACTGAATTAATGGTTTTGTAGTGGTAACGACAAAAGTTATTTACTACAATTCATTATTCACTACAATACAGTGTGTAAAAACTATTAATTCAGTGATTAATTATATAGACAGAAAAATACAATTTTTACATTATCATCAAGTTGAGCCTAACCACAAGTTAATCAGTAAATGTAAAACCGATCCTTTGACTACAATGTTTGACATCCAATTAGATACCTACATATGAGAGTTCAAAATACCGCGTGTATCAATTTGAATACACGCATATATTTCCTACTTATTACCACCATTGTACATACATAAATCAAGTTTGCTTTACACTGATTTTAAATAAAGTATTATGCATTCTCTTTAGGAAATTGGCCAAAAAATTATATTAAAAACATATTTTATTAAAAAATAAATTTCAATATAAAAACTTTACTTTGATTCACTACAAATTTGCTTCAATATTATAAAAACATTTTTACAAATTCATGCGGCAACGATAAATATGTGTATATTTACGTATAGGTATACATGCGGCGCAAGAACGATATTTATTATCACTATATATATATATATATATATATCTTTTATGTATACAGATCAAACATCCACAAATATTTGAAAACTATTAAATTCTAGGTGGTATATATAATATTATATATAATATATACACAAATTTACACTTTTATGAAAGTTAGACACAAAATAATAATATCAAATCAGAGAAACGACGATTATAAAATACATACAACAGAGTCCAAGTGTTGAATAAATATTTGGACAAAGAGACCTCCATATTATAAATTCTTGTAATCGATAAAAACACACAGAACTTAAAACTAAAATTTTAGAAATAAAAAATTTCTAAAAGATACATTTTTACCACCGTATATATAAAACTTTTCTTTAAACAAATTTAGATTTATGTTTCTCAAAAATATAAAAAGTAGAACATAAAAGAAATTTATTTCTTATTAAAAAAATAAGAATATGAGAAAAAAAAAATAGATTCAATGTATCACATACTATCGTGAATCAAATATTTTCAGAGACAAATCAAGAGAATGCTTACATAGAACATTTCTAGATACCGACTATGAAATCAGAGGATATAGTGTGATATCGCGTTATATAATAAAATATACCTATAATCTGGAACAGAAGTAGGTTGCATGTCACGTGAAGGATTTCGATCGAGAACGAATAATACCTACGAGCGCTTCTCGCGCGATTTTATTTCACGCGGAACAATAGGATCCATGTATCAAGCGGAATATTCTAAGTATGCCCGAAGAAAAGTTAAAGTACCATTCCGAAGAGGAGCGGAAGAAGGCCGTAACACGACGGTATCGTCATAGCGAAGAGCGAGACACGGAAGAAGAAATGGCGGATGGTACGCGATTTGAGCGAAGGTGGACGACGCCGGGGCGCTCGGTAACCAAGATTTACATTTTTCCGCGGAAATAGGTTTTGCGATAAAAGGATTTGGAATAAAATTTAACTCGGCTGGTGCGCCGGCTGGCCTCGGGTAGCTAGGTATTTTGATTTAGTAGTCGTTTGAGACTTGGCAAGCTCTTTGGAGTGGGGCCAACATTTTTATATTATTCCTCCCTTCCTCGCATCCATCCCTATCTTTCCCTTCGTTATCTAGCTCCTCTCGTCCCTTTTCCCCGCTCCGAAACGGTTTATAAGCGGACAGAATTACGGACAAATATGTGCATTAACATGATTTTATTCTACTTGGTAAGTTTCGAAAGCATTTTAAATAATTGATGCATCTCTTTTGGTCGATTTTTCAATCTCCAAGTTTCAAGATGTTGAAGAGAATTGATCAATAAGTGCAAATCTATTAAGCACGGTATACATTGATATTGTCATAATATATATACTCAGTTTATGGAGAAGAGACACGTTGCAGATTGGCATAATGGTTATAGTCATGATCCTGTAAGACGCCGGCAAATCCTTTCTCGCGGGTGAAGATGCAAGGATAAACTTCTTATATCGTGGCGCGTGAGCAGGAGACTGCATTACAACGCTTTACGAGGAGAAACGAGATGGAGATACAGGGACACGGCCCTGTTTTATCTCGGTTTGGCTAAAATCATAGTACGTGACGGAGAATGGCAATTCATGTGACGTCGAGCGATTTTAACGCGTACAAACGACCTAACCGAACGTGCGAATCCTCGTTGCCGCTTTGTGAAACTATCCCAGACAAACCATTAAGGGATCAGAGGCACGCTCATCTCATAGATATACTTGGCGAATGCGAGTACACGTGAGTCAATCTTGTATGACTGCGCTGACGTTGAATGCAAATGGCAGAAAATCGTGCGAGAGAGGTGACAATTTCGAAAGTTCTTTTTTCGTATACCTCAGATTAATCGCATTTTTCTTTTACGAGATCTGGAAAATTCAATTTCTGAATATTTGTATGCATCACGGCGATCGGAAACCGATTGACGATTTCGACTTTAGATTAAAGAGAGCGAATAGAGAATATCAAACGGTTTGCTTACTGAATACGGCAGCGGTACCAGGATCACCCTCAATCTCACCTTTATGATATAAGCGTTAGATTAACGGCAGAAGAAGTCGACAGTCGTGAGCATCACTTCACTCAACATCCTAAACACCCTACAAGCTTTAATAAAACTACGAGAGCTCGTCGCCGCTCTCGACTGTTCGGGGTGAAAGAACGAGCCCGTCCGTGTCTGCAGGGTGTGCTGTGCTGTGCAGCGGTGGCGGCCGGTTGGGGGAGAAAAAGAGAGACAAGGATAGAGGACGGTTACCGGCGACGGCGACGGCGACGACGACGACGACGATGATGGTGGTAGAGGACGGGTTTACGCTTGCGGCAAGCTCAAAGTGTTCAGGGACACGAGACGCTCCGTGTTTCAGGCTCTCTGGGCAAGAGCCAAGGGAGCCTGCGCACCAGTCGATAGGCGTCGGCTGGGGGTTCGTCGGAACAGAGCCTTAACGGTCTAACAGTGCGACGTCGCTCGTCGCTGTTAGCGCATAAACTACATTTTCGGCTCAATTGCTTAAGACTGCTGAGACGACATTTCGTTGGCCAACGACTCGTATGAACCTAACGGAGGACCTTGTTTTCATGAAACACGCGGCCTTTTAGAACTCGAGTTATTCGATCTCAAGTATAAAGTTTAGCCTCAGTTAGACAAACTATAATAGGTAATTTGAGTATTGGAGGAGAGACTCCCGTCCGCCGGTAGCAGATGTGGGTAATTAGAAAGTTGGTTGTTTACACCGATGCGTTCTGTCGACGTACAGATAGCGGCGCGCCCGCGTGTCTGAAAGAGGCTTGAGCAAAGTTTAAATTTCGTTAGAAACGTTTAACGATTCCGCCAGTTAAGACGCGGCTCCCGCGAGAGATCTTTCCCCAGGCAGAGATCCGAACACCTTTGCCAGATGTTACCGTTAATTTCGCGATTGCGTTATAATTGGACATAGGACAAGCGTGTTTTCGTGTCTTCGCGATTTCTTTTCGTCAGCAGGCATGAGAGAGTAACGCCATCATGCGTATCGCACTGTTTGATCAAACACAGAGTTCCGCGCAAACACAATCGTCGGAAAAATACAAAGAAACGCGATAGGGGAACTCTACATTATCATTATCTCTGTAGACGTGATTTTTCTTAGAAAACAAATAAAGTCAACAGTATACTGCATACTATAGTATTTTAATACGAATCGCATACAATTAGTTTTGCATATTAGACAATTTTTTCTTCTATAAATTAGGGTAACTATTTCTGTTAAGATGTGCCTTTGAATCAATTTGCTTATTACTGAAATAATTATTAAAATATGATAGCTTTAATTTTATCTACTTGAAATCAATATCGATTTTTCAATATTTCTTTTTCTTATATTTTTTAAATGTAAATGTTAATGTTTTACAATGTCTTTGATAAAAATAGAAAAATTTTTTGTCCTTATTGTGTGTAGTGCATCCTTTCAAGGGATAGTCCTTTAATTAATGTGTCCCAATTTATGTGCCTATCCACATTTAATTCATTTATTGCAGTTACTAAAATAAATAATAGATGTGAGAGCTAATTGTTTAAATTAATATTGCATAAATCATTATTTTAATTATACTCACAATTTCAATGTGCACTCATACAATATTTTCAGTTCCAATACAGGACACATTAATAAAGTCAAGTTTGAAATCTTGCGGTATTAATAATTAAAAATAGAATATTATCTTCGGTGTTATCATTAATAATTTAACTTAATAAAGAAAACTTTTTCTTATTTATTATATTTGTGCTAGTTTTCTTCGTGGTTTATTTAAATGCACGTGAAATAGTAATAGGTACAATTATTCTAATTGCATTTTATCAAATAGAGCATGTCATATTTAATCTTTAAGTAGGTTAGTGGGTGTTCAGAACACGCCAAATACACCTTATTTGCATAATTATATTTTTTAACAGTATGTATTTTTAACAGAGTTAAATTTACATTATTAATATTTTTATGAAATAGAGGAATGTAAAAATAATTAACTTTTTAAGACTTCTAGATAATTCTTTTTATTTTTATTTTCCAGGGAAGTCTTTTAAAATAACTGTGCATATAGAGTTCTGTAGCCACCTATCTACTTAAAGATTAATAAAATATATTTTTCCATGTAACTAATTAAAAAGATAATTTTATTCCGAAAAAATACAATGACAGCACTTTACTGATATGTCTAACGATCATAGGTAAAGTAGACTAAATATAACACGCGTGTATGAATATGATGTATCCAGACGGCCGGGAATAGCACATAACGAATAAAGTCGCGTATTGCCGTAATGACACGGGAAAGGCAGAGTGTCGCATCAGCGGTACTCGACCTGTCGCCCCATCCCTCTTCCGCATCGATGCAGTTACGGCCATTACAGCATTTTATGGAGTACTTTTATCAGCCAGCTGCAAGCCGAACGACCGAAGGGACGCGGCAGTAGTAACAGAACGCTGTGGTCAGACGCGCCGGCCGCTGATGGAGCGTAGCCTACATGTTGATCGACGTTTAACCGTTCTTTGAATCAGGATCACTGTATTTTGCCAGTGCATTTTTGTATCGCGATCTATCTTTTATATTTTATCCTATAACGCGTATGATACGTACGATTTATCAGGTAATCGGCGCGCAGTTTGCTTGGAAGAAAAAAAAAAAGAAAAAAAACTGGTAATTGTAAAATTTACACAAAAATATTATTAGATATCAAAATTTTGACCGAATATAGTCTTCTTCGTTTATTCAAATAATTTATTTTTCATCAATATCCGTCCAGTATATTCACGCACTCGAAGCCAATTAAAACTTGTAATGATCAATTAAAGTTATCACGTATAATGTTATTACATATTAAGATAAAATCTTGTGAAAATCTCACCGTTCACTATAAGAGAATCATATATCTTGTGACGCAGTAAACGTGTTAAATATTTCTCTTAACTGGAATTACTATCATCGTGTGTGAATTCAGATTAAAATGCAGATTACATTTGCCTGAGTAAAGGAGAAAGAACATGACGACGAGAGATTATATCCCACCATGATACGATCGCGTAAGAGTGATTAATATTCTATTTAAAATAGAGATCCTATTCGTGTAGCGCATAGTCGTTTGAAATTCCGCAGCGGATCGAATAAATCCGGAGTCAGATTGCAGTCAGGGAATAGCACACCGGCCATTAACAGTCGATTCTATAAATTTCGATTGGTCTTTACGGTGACCGTTAAAAGCGGCGCACTCAACGGAATCGGTAGCCGGCGATAAAATCTGCCGAACAGGTCAGCCAGATCGTGGCTGAATCGCAATCGAGAGCGGTGCTTGATTGTTGTTGATGATGAGCAACGATGAGAATAGGACTAAGTTCATGGCCTTTGGACTTTATAAAGTTCATAAAGCGCCAGTAAATCCGTGGGATCGTTCGTATGGTTAATTCTCTTCGACTTAGCCGCAACTGCCCGCTATTATGTAACTCGAAAGTTCTAAGATATTTAGGACGATCGTATTACGGATTACACGGTTCTTTGTACACGTGTATCTCGCGATAAATTAATATACCGGCTCGCGATTATTACTCGCTTCCCGTTTATAATACGCGTCAGTGTAACTAATCGCAAATAATCGCAGGTTCATTTCGAATTATTCAAGAATTATACGTCGGCTTTAATCAACAAACGGATGAAACTGCTATCGACGCAAACAATATACGCTGAGTATTTATTGCGGTGGCTAATACCGGTTTATTGGGATGTAAAATGAGGCGACTTTGTGCTGACATGTTCGCTTTGCTCTCGCCTGAGTTTACTGATGTCAAATAGCTCGATAGAACACATTTCTCAGGCTAGACAAAAGTTTGCGTGAGTAACTGTTACTAATTATTATCTAATTACGTAATATAACACGTAAAAAAAAAACTTATACCATTATTTAAATTTAATTTAAAAATGCGTACCTTTTTATAACGAGAGTGCATTGTATTTGTCAGCAACAGATCTAACTTAAAATTGCAGGGAAACTAAGCTCAGAAAAATACATCTATTTCGTTAATTTTTACATTAACTTAATTAACATTTCTGGTATAAAAACTACTGAATGATACAGTCTCTTTTAAATTGTAATATTTTAATGCGATATATTCTCTGGAAAGAATAAAATCTTGAATTGTATTCAAGATAAATACGTTTGACGATGCATACGACATAATTTCCGTTCTAGTGAATACTGTATGAACGAATAATCTTGAAATTATCGATACGACTGTTTTTGATCACAAATAAATTATGATTTGCTTTCGCAATGGTTATACAACGCACTGCAATGCTGATTCAGTTTTCGACCAAATAGTTCTCTACATCGTTGTAAACATGTAAACAAACATGGTATACAATTGGTGAAAACGATGATCTATTTAATAAATCTTGAGTGATAAACATAATTTGAAACTGAGCAACGTTTTCATATCGTTTGTCGTAAAGGAAATTAGTCAATTTCATCAACGAATCGACCAATTATAAGGTTATCACTAATATATACATATATAAGTAAAAATATGCTAGTAGAGAGAGTTCGTAGTATTTTTTTTTTTTTTTTTAAGAGTAAGTAATATCATATATTATTTCTGAATATTAGTACAAAGTAATTTTAAAAGTTCGTTTCTTAATTAAACAGAATTCCAGGAATAAAATCAAACGTTGATCAAGTCATTACAAAAATTGTAAATATTTAGTACAATTCAGGAAAACGCGGCCGTAGAAATGTCGGAGAAGTATAGTTTATTTAGTTAACACTCTCGCTCTCTCAACTTACGACGGCTCTAAACGACGCATATGTATGTTTGACGTTTCGGATGCATTTATGAAAACAGGAATGCAACAACATCGACATCGAGTTGCCAGTGAGCTTGGGTAAAAGCGAACTGCATTCGGCACATGCGGCTTGTTCATGACGCGTTTGCGAGTACATCTGTTGGAAAGCACTCGTGGCGTTTTCGATCTATATATGTATGTATGTATATTCGTTGTGTAATGGCATTGAACTGCTATGGAGCTCCGTAAATGTCTATACCCTTTGAAATTTCTCATGACACGAAGTATGTAAAATTCGTCATATTTCTCTCTTTCTATATATACATATGTGAGATGTATATCTTTTATATTCTTTATTTAATATATATTTCTATAATATAATTTTTCTGCATTAAATCAAATTTCATTTATTTAGACGGTATCGTATACTCATGATAATGTAAATCTAATATAAGAGACAGTAAATAAAAATAAAGGAAGAGAATTTCTAGTAACTTTGCGTCATGGCATCCCATACAGCACAGGAGCTCCAAAGAATGTTCTAAAGACATCTTTATGTCTTAAAAATGTTCCCAAGATCATCCCTCGAATAAAGTATGCTACATGATAGTCTTGCTGAAGTGTCTAAAAATTTAGCTAGACAATATAAATTTTGTGAGACTGTCAAAATAATTATGTAGAATATTTAAGCACGATGAGCAATGCTATAAAAAGTTTTGACATTCTAGCAATCAGCTTGAGCTTCCTATATAATTATTTTGATGTTCAACAAAATTATTTTCAGATTAATATTTACAACTAAATTTTTAAATTCTTCAGCAAACCGTTCTCTTTGTGTAAGCATGAGGGATAATTATAATATCGTATTCAACATAATGCAAATTGTACACGGAGTAACTTGCGTGCGTCTTTCTTCAGCTTCTCTCTCTCTCTCTCTCTCTCTCTCTCTCTCTCTCTCTCTCTCTCTCTCTCGCTCTAATATCGTAGCACTAACAAATTGTATATCTGGCTTGACATCCTGGCGGGAGTATGTGGACGCAAGGTTGACACGGAGTTACAAGCTGCCGGACACAAATGGGCTCCGTTGGCGCGTCTGTCGTGTCTCCGCGAGAGAGTACACCCGGACGAAGCGCCGTTATGCACCCTCGGTGCATCGGGTCTATCTATTTAGCGGGTAGCGATGCGAGCCGAGTAGCATATGTATGTATATGAGTCAATTAGCATACAAAACAGTCGCATTTACGTTGATATTAGATCCGCGACCGTCGCACCCGGAGAGCGTCGCCGAGCGCACACTCGACGCTTTATTAAGCGTACCTCTCGAAACTGCCGATCGAACGACCGTCGTGTTGGTCCGCACCCCAAATCTTTTTCTTACGATTACGAATTAACCTGTCGCAAATGAGATGCGCCTAACAATCGCATTATTACGCGAAACCACCGTCGTCAAGTATTTCCAACATCGGGGTATGTTAAGTTAGCACCCCAACTATAGTACTCAGGAGTTCTGATAAGAGTTCCCACTTCCTTTTGACGAGACGAAGAGTTCCCTATAGTTAATAACAAGAGTTCCGCTCAATAAACATTTTTTTTTACATTAAAAAAAAATGGGGTGCTAACTTTTTATCGAATTTCGAGGTGGAATAGTTCTGAGCGGCTTAATAGCTTCAATTTGCGATTGCCTAGAGTTCCTGATATGTAAAAAAATTTTCGAATAATAAAAAAAAAATTAAAAATTTTTGAAGAATTAATTATTAGATACAATAGTTCTGATGATAATTCCTGCTTCTTTTTGACGATACGAAGAGTTCTCTATCATTTTTAATGACATATGCGCTTAATAATCATTTTTTAATAATTTTTTAAAGATGAGGTACTAACTTTTTAACAAAATTCAAGGTCGCATAGTTCTGATCAGCTTAACAGAACTATTTTGTGAATACCTAGAGTTCTTGATACATAAAAAACATTTTTGAAGAATAATAAAGTTTAAAAAAAATAGTAGAAATCTTTGAAAATTTTTTTGAGAGTACCGAGTAGATCTGAGTAGCGTTTCTTATAGTACTCGACGAGTTCTATCGAAAACTGTAAGGTGAAAAAGCGATTGGACCAACGGTTTGCAAGATACAGCGACATTTGTCAGAAGATCAACAATTTTTAGAGTATATCTCGGAAACCATTGGTCCAATCGCTTTGAGCCCTGATACTTTTCGACAGAACTCGCCGAGAACTGTCCAGAACTCCGAACAGAACTACTCGGTACTCCCAAAAAATTTTCCGACGTGGGACTTGGAAAAAAATTTTTGATCAAAAATTTTTTGGGAGTACCGAGTAGTTCTGTTCGGAGTTCTGGACAGTTCTCGACGAGTTCTGTCGAAAAGTATCAGGGCTCAAAGCGATTGGACCAACGGTTTCTGAGATATACTTATTTAAAAATTGTATGATCTTACAAATTTAACAAATGTCGCTGTATCTTGCAAACCGTTGGTCCAATCGCTTTTCCACCTTACAGTTTTCGATAGAACTCGTCAAGTACTATAAGAAACGCAACTCAGATCTACTCGGTACTCTCAAAAAAATTTTCAAAGATTTCTACTATTTTTTTTAAACTTTATTATTCTTCAAAAATGTTTTTTATGTATCAGGAACTTTAGGTATTCACAAAATACTTCTGTTAAACTGATCAGAACTATGCGACCTTGAATTTCGTTAAAAAGTTAGCACCCCATTTTTAAAAAATTATTAAAAAATCATTATTAAGCGCATATGTCATTGAAAATCATAGAGAACTCTTCGTATCGTCAAAAAGAAGCAGGAATTATCATCAGAACTATTGTAACTAAAAATTAATTTTTCAAAAATTTTTAATTTTTTTCTTTGTTATTCGAAAATTTTTTTTACATATCAGGAACTCTAGGCAATCGCAAATTGAAGCTATTAAGCCGCTCAGAACTATTCCACCTCGAAATTCGATAAAAAGTTAGCAACCCATTTTTTAAAAAATGTAAAAAAATGTTTATTGAGCGGAACTCTTGTTATTAACTATAGGGAACTCTTCGTCTCGTCAAAAGGAAGTGGGAACTCTAATCAAAACTCCTGAGTACTATAGTTGGGGTGCTAACTTAACATACCCCCGACATCGTGCTGTTACATTGTGATATGGAAAATATTATGCAAAGAGTTTTCTTAAAGTGTAGGAAGATTTTAATTATTAAATATTTTTTTTAAGTCAACGCGCAGGATGAATGTTCATTTTTCTTCATTATAAAAAATTTGTGATCTTCATAAATGTATGTCGAACCTCACAGATCTATACGATACAAATTAATGCGCGAGCACATCTCGATATATCGATATTTCATTATAATTTTGCTAAATGCAAAGTTAACGGGAAGTTGACGTCCCAATAGTTTCACCGAGTGTGACGTACGTGTAAAATTAGCGACCATCCCATCGACGAGAATGACGGCTTTGAAATTCTTGTCCGAGTGACTTTCGCAGCTCGAGCGTGATCGACTGCTCGCAAACTTAGCTCATTATATTATGGGGATAACGAGGTAAACTAATTGTGCCGCCGATGCGAAACTTCTGAATCAAATTAAATCGGCGGAATCCATAATTTTCCGAAGGCGAACGACGGAGACAAAGTGGGGCGAGTTCTCGCACGGGCTCACAAACCTCGGCTGCGTCGTAATTGCAAATCGCGTTTCGCGCTGAGAATTGGCCACGGAAGACGATGACGTCCACCGGCCGATAGCTGACAATGTAATAAATCTGATAATTGGAAGTCGTATTGCGTGGCGAAGCACGTACTAATTGGATAGCGAATGGATCCGTGTAGTCTGAGGAGAACAATACGACGAGTGGCAGTCTGCGCCGTGATCGTTTCAAGGATGTCGCACGTATATCGCAGCCCACAATTTTATCGATGGCTTTTATCGAAACGACCACACCCATGCACCACGATGGGATTTGAATGACACTTAAAGCGATGATCCGACGCGCACTATCCAATTCCGCGAGCACGACCAAAGGCCGAGTTTATTCGTAACATTATCGTCGGACGGAAAAGTGTCAACCGACACATTGGTAACTATCAGGTTGCGGGTCGACCAGCTTGTAACATGATCTTCTAAAGGGGATGTACGACGATAAACGGACAGCTCGAAAAGGGCGCACCGCATGCACTAGATCGATTGTGTGATTCGGTAAACAATTGCGGTAAAATCAAGCCATCTTTACAAACGATAATGTATCCTGAATTTGCTGGGTCGCAACTAAAAGCATGAAAGAAAGATAAAAAAAGATACGGAAAAATGCAGAGTCTGAAGAAAATCAATTCAACGATGTCTGAATAATTATATAAGAAACAATATTGCGAATTCAACAGATTTATCAGCGTTAAATTTTCAAGACGTTTTTATCGTGAAAAGTTTAGCGTTTTCTATCCAATATCTTTTAAGAGCGTCGTAACGATACAAATCATTATGGAAACTTTTGCGAAAGGTTCGCATTTTAAATATTAACGACAAACAAGGTGTACAATATAGTTTGTCGATTAAGTTAATCTTGTAGAGAATACGCGGCTCAACAAAGTCGGGAACTTTCCCGTTAACTTTCGTTCACATCCCATAGCAAGCCGATCGATGCCGCTGTCGAAAGCAACCGATAAGATATTCGCAGTCATGAAGAAGGCGATCCTCGGTTGTGCGGAAGAAAGGGAATCACGGCCGGGGCGTAATGGGTTATCGGCCTTCAACCAGCAGGGTGGGGTTCCAATCACTTAGCTAATCACGTCGGTGGTGGCCGACTGCCACTCGTATAGTCGCTCGACAGGGTCTCAACTCGTGCTGCTCGCCTCCGTTTATCGGACACGTCCCCACCTGATCTCTAAGGGTATGTACCGACGTCGCTAACTCGACTTAATGGTCCGCTCGCGCGCCCCTTTTGTATTCGCGTGAAAGGTCGATGAAAAGTCACCACTCATCGTTGCAACGTAACGAGGTCACAGATTACGCCCTCCGACCTCACCGCGAGCTCTATCTCAACTTTCTCTGTGGATTCAACTTTGATAAGAAGTTAATAGTGGGTGCGTTTACTGACAGATACTTTAGTCCAAGAATAGGAATGTAAAGCAGGTGCAATTGATTTTTTGAAGAATGTCAGAGAGGAGTACGAATCAACTCTATGAAATTGAATTCGCTTTTCAATTTCCAGTCAGTAAATCGTCTTGTCCGAGACGTCGTACTTGCGAAAACGGAAAGATAAAAAAAAAAGGAACGACCCCGTTAAAGTAACGAACGTGCCGTCGACAAAGCCAAGATAAAGCCGAGGCGAAACATTGTCCTCTCCTTTCGTGCCTACGTCGTGCTACGTGCATGCACATGCGAATGCATCTCGCGTATATCATTTCGCGGACATACGATGCGATTGAATTGAAGTTACGACTGCGAGGGCGTCCTCCGTCGACGATAAAACGGTTCACGACTGTGTCACTGAGCATTAAAAAATAGAAAAGACTGAGGATGGGAAAAGAATACATGTAAAAGAGCCGATAAAAATGATAGAGTACAAGAGAAATGTAACAGCGAGAGCAGCAAAAAGAGTCAGTTCGTAGAAAAAAAAAATTGCAAAGCAAGTACATGAAAAAACTAAGATAAAAAGAATCTGTATACACACACACGGAAAAGAAGAAAGACGGAATATATAATAATGTAAAAAAAAAAAATAGGAACAAAAAAATACGTGCGCAAAAATGGAGCAGGTATTTTAGGTGTGTATTACGTTGTGTCTCGTAAAAGCAATTTAAATGGTTAAATTAGCGCACAAAACAGATAAAAAGAGATAGAGGTTTAATAATGACCGGATCATAATATACAAGATGAAAATCGAATTAAGGCAACGAATCAGGCGTATACTTTAGTACACGAAACATAAAGAGATAACGGCGATAAATATGTTGGAAAACGAGAAATACGATGGAGAGAGTGCGCGCCTGTTGGTTTTATTTTTAATAAGAGAGAAATGGAAATGCCCGCGCGCGCGTTATCATGTTGCATAATTATCAATGGAGACCGATGCATATTTCATGCCGCGGCGCGCGAGCTTTTACATTGCGCTGCGAACGGAATGAATGGACGTATACTGCACGGACAGTGATAGCGGCACTCATAATTACCCCGCCGCAAGATCGGACTGCGCCGATGTAATAAATGTGCGCGAGAGTGCAATAAACGTCGAGTGCGGATGACAAATTGTCAAACAATATCCGTGCCATCGGGCACAGTGATTAAGGACAGAACAACGATTAACCCTGTAACGAAGAGTTCAGTTCCCTCATCCCCGTCTCGTCCTCCTGAGAAATCGAGAGGTACTCGCGTACTCCAGCACAACGACTGAAGAAATCGTCACCGGAAGAACGCAATTTCTCACGATCCGATGTGGGATTACCGGTACTCGAGGTACGAGAGGGCGATATTACGTTTCTCGCGAGAGAGCAGATATTCGAATCGTGTCTTTGAGACGTACAATTTAATTTTAGTAGTGACATTAGCGTTTTGCATGGCAGACTAAATGAAGTCTGTCACGCTATTTTCATCACTACGATGAATAATGACTTTTTTTTTTTGCTCTTTGCACAAATGGGATATAACATATATTCTTTTTACAGACTATCCTATTATTATACTTTTACAGAAAATTTAATTTTGAATTTATTTCTACTTTTTCTTACTACTATGCGTAGATTTTTTTGCAAAGATAGAGAAATATTTTGTGCCTGGTGTTATCACGTTTTATACGTGCTATTACAGGAATCGTGATTGCTACGTCTTATCTCAAATGTTATTTTTTTTTTGTCCCCTGCACTCGGAAATTCGACTCGGTTCGTAGCGTCTTAACGCGAATCCGAAGGGTTTCCCATCGCTCGGGACGTGAGAAATTAATGAGAACGCGCGTGGCACAAATTCGACGGAAGACGGATTATTTGCGGGGCGCGCTATCGCGCCTCATGGCTCACCCTCGCAAAAGGTGTTTTCTTTGACGGCGCGAATCGATAACAAGGCCATTAACGGCGCGGAGCAATTTCACGCGGAGAAACGAAAGCGAAAAGAGAAGTTTAATATTTATCGCAGCGATAATGGATTTTATAACCCGCTTTGAAGAGAGGAAAAAGAGGTCGGGAGACGGAAAGAGAAAAGAGAGACAGATAGGAAAATAGATTCGGATGGAAAGTATACTGGTATACCGGCTGCATTAACTCGGAATGCTGGTATTGTTTCTGTAACTTTTCCAAATCAATTATTTACAGACTCGTTAAGGACCATCGTTTTCCATTGTATTACGTCTAGTCTTCTTTATTTTCCTCAAATAATTCTAGTCAAGTAAATGAGAATGCAATATCCGCGTTAACTCCTGTACACGTTTCAAACGAATGGAATGAATAAAATAAGTCGGCAGTTTATGAAGTTTACGCTGTATACACTTTGCTTTTAAAGAGAATAACAACGTTATTTCTATTCTTTCGTATTATTTATATATAATTGCTCTGATTCCATTTAAAATTTGAATAGTCGTAATCTTTAAAACATTTATAACTGAATACACAAATTTACATATCATTACGTAAAATTCTATTTCAAAAACTAATTTTGCAGTCATTTCATATCTTCGTGAATCATCCTCTGCGTTCATTTTCCTCGAAATAAAAGAGAAGAAACCGCATGGACGTCTATGTGTATGTGTGTGTGTGTGTGTATGTGGCTCGACATAGTCACGCGATGCTCACCCCATGTTCCATTCACTGATGCGCTTTCATTCACCGACTGAGAAATGTCATACGAAAGAGAGTGAATATATCGCGACAAATTCGTTTACTTAATTGCCGAAAAGAGAGCGATTTTGGCAATTAATCAATCGTTTTGATGATTCTGATCACAAGGCTCTTATCGCGAGACATGACCGTGACATCTAGTTCTTTCGTCCTTACATCAGCCATATTTAACGGACATAGCGTGCCGAGTAACTCTCGCGCCATGTAATATACACGCGACGCACTATAATTACAGATGATTTACATCAGATTTTAATTCGATACAACAAGCTACTGCAAACGCGTTGAAAATGCGATTCTAATCGGTTGATAATGAGGCGATGTATACGCTGATCTGTAATTACTTGCTAAAAATGGAAGAATATAGTTTATTCGTCTAAAGAGAAGCAGAAAGTATCTGACAAATATGCGTTAGTAACCATTTTGTTGGCAAAAGTGAGAGAGTAACAAGGAAAATACAAATAATACAATTGTGAATCAAAAGTTTACTCTGTGTAGATAATAGCTTTAATTGGTTACAAATGTAACAGAAAACGTTCAAACAGATTACCATAGCTTTTTAATTGAATTTAATTTTAATTGAAATCTATTTAAAGTAATTACAATAATGACTTTCTGCTCGTTCTGTTTTAAATATAGAGTAAAATATTTCGCTTCTAAAATATCTTACTATTACACTTGTGACATGCAATTAATAAAAATGCAACTCAAGTAAAAAAAATATCGCAAAATCTAAAAGATAATTTTCACATGCGGCGACTCATTTTGTTCGACAAAAGCCGGACTTAATGTTCGAGAAATACGATCCTCAAACGTTTAGGTGCCCCTTTATGACGATCGCGCGAGTGCACAGTTCGCGGCTTTAAATCTTTTAACGCGATGATCGCATGTTTTCAGTCCAGATTACTTCCGAAAAAATAAAGCTAATCTTAAAAGCCCGTCCGCGAATCATCGACCAACATTAAAACGAAGATCTCCCGTTAGCGTCGCTTTTTTATACGAACGTCAGTGCACACGCTACGAATATTTCGCTATTCTCGTAAAATGCAATCGTTGCAGATTGCAGAATATGTTGTACTTTGGCTTTCACTTGCGTTGCATCGAAGCAACTTTCTTTTGCAAAGTATTATCAAAAACTAACGTAAATAATTGATTTAAATTTTAAGAAATTTATTTCACCAATTTTATAACAATGCTCTTTCAAACACAATTTTATACAATTTTTTTAAATCTAATATTATCTTCAAGTACATCAAATTTTAACGTATTTTTCTATGTTGAGGAAATGTGCATTTATAACAACAATTGTTCAATCGTACGTTAGATGAGATAAGAAATTTGATATGAAGATAAAGTTTTTCGCTTTCGAAAGTCAGGTTAAATAGTACCTATGAAGAAGCGATCGATATACTGGAATGCGAAGCACGAGTAAAAAAGTTCAGAAATATTACAGCCGAGAATAATGCACCAATATTAGAATTGATGCCGATGATCATGTGATATTTAATTATAGACAAGAAAAACTCGTTGAAAGTGATCGTCGTTATCCGCGCTTATAACCAGCGATTAACAATGTGGAATAAATTTTAACCTTCATCACACGACGCGCGTTTTTTATAAGATAGAGAGAAGCATTACGCAATGATACTGTAAATATAACGTTATAGTAACGCTATTTTCAGTCAATATATGCAACATACATTTGTACGAAAGGATTAAAACTCTCGAAGTAGAATGCAATTACGCAAGAATGCGTAACAGATACGATATGGTATACAAGGTGTGTGTATATATATATATATATAAAGAACTAGAGTAAAAAAGAACAATCGCCAAGGGCTAATATCCGCACGAAGGGCGGCAAGTGTCGCCCAACATCGTAATAGCCAGACGCGGTGCAATCGTGCCAACAAACTCGGCCGTGACGACGACCCTTAGGACCGTCCTTCGCTCGACTGTGGAAAAGAGAGGGTAGGAGTGCCGAAAAGGCGAGAGAGAGAGAGAGAGAGAGAGAGAGAGAGATGGAGAAGGGAGGAGGATCAGGGAAGAAAATTCGAAACGTGCGTGCGCCATAGCAGACGAGACGCACGCAGGTATGAAGAATGAAAGAAGAAGAGGGCGGGGAAACGCGCAACGAGAGCGTGAGAGAGGGAGGGGAGAGAGGTTTGTTTCACGTCGGCGAGCGGAGGAAAGGAAGAAATGGGTCACATTAAAGGTTCATTAGGGCACGGCGGCTGGTATCTGACCCAAATTCATATTTTCCATAGTGACGGGCGTGGGACGATGGTGGGGAGCGGTAGGGTGAGAGTCGGGTGTGTGTGGGTGGTCGGTTTGCTTGAGCACGTCGGGGGTGGGTGGTTAGCGCGGTGCGGCGGGACTGGGCCGAGGGTGAGCGGGCGAAAGCGGTGGTGCGCGTCCGTGTGTACGTGTGCACAAGTGTGCGCGCGCGTGGAATGGGTGGGTATTCGGTGGATAGGACAGGGTTGGTGCGTTCCTGCCACGAAGGGTCGTGGGTACGCTGGTACGCAGGCGTGCGGGGCGCCGGCGTCTCTCCCCCTCCCTTTTACCCTCTCACCCCCCCTCTCATCCCCTACGTGTAGCACGGAGCTCGCATGTTCGGGCGGGGAAGCGTCGCGACGCCTGCCGTCGGCTGCACAGTGCGGGCCCGGACGCCCACCAAGTAGTACGTTCACGTTCTGATCGGACCGTCGGATCTTACTGTCGTCGTTCTCACTCACTCACTCTCTCTTCCTCTCTCTCTCTCTCTCTCTCTCCCTCCCCCTTTCTCTTTTCCTCTCTTTCTTTTCCTCTCCTTTTCTTCCTTTCCTTCTCATTCCTTCTCTTTTCTTTCTATATCGATGCATTCTCTCTCTTCCTGTCTTTTATCTACGTCCTTCTTCTCCCCATTAATACATTCATCCCCGTGCGCACAAATACAAACACGTTGCATCAGTCACGCAAACGCATATCCTACGATTCTTTGAGTAGTGCCGCAGATGCGGCAGAGTGCGGCTGCAAGGAGACGTAGTCAGCGTGGAAGGCAACATCCGCGACGGATCCTCGACTGGGATGGAGCTAAAGGATCGCGTTTCCCCGGTAGACCGCCTACGATCAGTAGTCACGGCCGCCACTCGGCGCGTGGTCAGACGCGACGGGTCACCGCGCGCCGCAGTAGAAACGTCATGCGACGGTTGAAACGCCGCTGGATACGGCCGAGCACACCTCTAGGAGAGACGGCAACGTCAAGTCAGACGTACCGCAAGGGAGATTGCAGCGTGTAGTCGGGATCAGCGTATCACGCTGTCACGAAATCAGACGATTTACTATCACAGACTGTGCATTACGAAACTATACGCGTGTGTTTCGAACGAAAATCGCGACAATATTCTCTGGACCAAAATATTCTGTAATCACCTTTTCGCCGACATATCTCAAGAGCAACACATTTGTTTACGCGCAACTGATAATTGTTCACGGTTTTCCAAACAGACGTATTTACAACGTATAGAATTGACGTAAACGGAAAACGTCAAACATCGAACGTTGAAAATTGCCGTAATACCACAATACCCGGTGGTGGGTTTTGAGGCGTTTATTAAAGGGGCGCGATGGTTACAAATCGCGATCGTTCGATAGCGAATGTGATCTTGAAATGAATCTCGAACTATCGGCAAAAAAGATACGTCCTTTCGTGATTACAGTCAGTTGCGGATTGACAGGAATAGCACAATTCGCAGCGTGAAGACTCGTCAGACACGAAGACCGAAATGTCCATTGTCGGTCTAATAATAGCGGCGTGTTGAAGAGGTATCGGCCGACCTTCGAGGGCGCGTCGACTTTAAAACACGCGGACGCTCATACGATGTCCGACGGACATGTGCTTTTTCTCGTTTCTCGCAATAAAATCTGAAATTACGGTAATAATCTGAATCATGAACGCATCGAACTATTTCCTCGAGCGTGACGCCTACGCGTTTTGATGCAGCAACTCGAGTCAAGGTTAAAAAGCGTCGGAAACTATTTCTGACGTTCAAAGAGAAGCTTGAGCTCATGCTCATTGGATATTAGCCTTACAATAGGAAGTTTGAAACTGTGTTGAAGTTAACAGCGACGGACAATCTGTCTCTCTCTCTCTCTCATGTAAACTCTGTCTTTTGACTTTACAACTCTGTGCGTAAAAATAAAACATAATGCCTATCGTTCGCAATCAGAAACGTCCTCAACTTGTATCCCCTCTTACTTAATCGCTTTGCTTAGAAAAAAATATTTTTTTTATTACTTGAACAGTTAATATTAGAATTTCAAAATCATAAATCAATTGGGTAAAATATTAGACGAAGTGTGACATTTTTCATTGAATTTCTTCGATAAAATCATCCGCCTAACTGGTTCGATAAATCGCGACTGTAGAATATTCCGAGCGTAAACAAAATTACTCATTCGGTTGTACTCTCTCTCCTCGTCACCGTCCGCTTTTACACCCGGCCGAGCAAGCGGCTCTGAATTATGAATCTCAAACGGCCTGCTTTACTGCAAGTCTAATTTAAAACTCAACTTCATTAGCGGCCTAAACTTTTCTTGTTAGAGCAAAAATTAAGAGAGCCGAGAGATAAATCCTTCGATTATCAACTTTGACCGTCGCGTCGTTTCTTCGATACTCGATGCAAACCGACCAAGGCTGCTCCCGGTTGAGAGACGTTAAAAATTCATCGTTGTTTTCGATCGTTCCCTCGTTATTTATTGAGAAATCCTTCGAGAGATAGCTCCAATTTTATTTTTACATAAGCGGTTCTCATTGTAGGTAAATTAATTGTCTGTTCTTGACACCTTTTCACAGTGTCGTTAGAATATTTTCGAAAGATAGAGGTTACTCACGAGAGATGACCCGATGAGTATCTCGGGGATCGAAGGTGATGGACGAGTGTTAGAATTAGCGCAACGTTCTAAGATCGCGTCTAACTTTAGACTGCTTATTTTTGCGCGCTCCGTCCGTGGTATAATGTCGCGCCATCCAAATAGAAATTCCGACCGATCTCTCCGCGGCAAGTCAGACCTTGAAGAGCCGTTCTTATCGCCTCTCTTTTCGCCAAACCTTGACTACGGTACGATATCAGACTCGATTATCATCGGGCACGAGGCAAGAAAATCGAAAATGGATAAAAGTGAAACGGTAAAAGCGGACTGGCTAAAAGTTGAATGGAACTTAAAATACGGTATTCGATATCGAGCACGTTACCTATCGACATTTACCCACGTATGCATATTGCGCTACGGAATATTGCATGAGAATTCACTGGATATGAGCCTTTTCGCTTGAGAGTTTGTCAGTTTCGCGTATCGAGTATCTATAGAATATTAATGTTGCGTTAGCCAATTTCAATTAATTCATGAGCTATTTCAATCGTTAGTATAATTAGCGTCTTGCATCTCGTTATTAATCCCTCCGAATAACGTTTTCGAAACGACTTAGCTACAATTATAGCCATAATTACAGACAACATGCAGATCGATCGTTGCTACAAGCACGTGCGGATTTTGAGATTAACACTGCAGAATCTTCACGACAAAGAAAACAGTAATCTTAGAGAGAAGATTTGCTCCGGATATAGGTCGGTAGATCTTCCGTCGTCGTCGCCGCCCCTCCTCCTCCTCCTCCTCCTCTCTCTCTCTCTCTTTCCTCCTCCTCCCCCCCTCTCTCTCTCTCGCTCTCTCTCCCCTTTCTGTTCACATACAACTCACGCACATCCGCGCACACATAATACACGCAGTAGTCGCGATTCGCCGTCGTCGACGAAAATATCGTCGACCAAGCGAGGAACGAAGCAGAGTGCCGCAGAACCGTCCAACGAAACTGGAAACTTCAGCGATCGTCTTAATATCTCTTGTGATTCATCGAGACCATTTTTCCATTGTTGCCTTGATCCGCCCGCAACTCTCTCGAAGGCCAACGATCAACATCGACTACATCAAGTATAAGATGCAAGGAAATGTTGTTGCGTTTATCGCGTACCGACGGTGCAAAGTTTCTTCACGATGATGACGACCTTGCTGTTATCGATATTCTTTGTATCTTATCGATCTATAAATCCAAGGAGAGCCTATTTTATTCGATTCGTGGAGTGAAATATATACAAAGCTAGGTGCGCCCTGGCATTAAAACGCCGCGCGTCGTTGCATAATTTTTCTAAAAATACGCAAAAACGGGACGTTCGCGAGAGGATCGCGCGAGCGTCTGAAATATTCGCGTCGCAACGACGACACTCGGCGCCGGCACGCGTAATCACGAATGGTGCAGTGCTATGTTCAATAATTCGGCGATGATCGATTGTGAATGGTGAATATCGTCTCGTTATAAATGGTGTCGCGAGAAGTTTCGTACGAAGGAAGAAGAACGCGGAGCGTTCATATACATGATGTGTAGTGCCTATTTCGAGTGAGAAACCCCGCTTGCCATTTTTGCATCGGAAACCGATTCAACCAGAGTCCAGGGCGCTCTCGGGAAGCCCGGAAGGATCGGTATCAAGGTATGAGCTCGAGATCAATGGACGCCTCGTTCGCGAGACGTATCGCATTGCCATATTTGACGAGTTGGTCGAGCGGAGACGTTTTATCGAGACCCTCGACTTTTCTTCCATTCGCGAGGGGATCGCGCAGAATCCTCTCCTCTTCATGCCTCAGCCTCTGTTCTGTTTCGCTCCATTCGCCGCCGTTTCGTTTCCACGGTATTGCCATAATCGGTTCGAAATTCGCTGCTCTCGACGAAACGCGCGACGGCCACGGACGAGCGGAGCTAGCGACAAGACTTCGTGCATGGTCGCGAGATATATTTAAACGCACGCGTCTCGTGTTACTCGCGCATCATGCCGGGCCTAGAATAGTATTCGTCCGCGCGCGCGCGCGCACGCGTCATTCCCTCGATGCCTTCTCGACGCAATAACGGCGCGATCGTCGACGTCAGGAATCCATTTCGTCCCATACGAGATGATTCCTCTTTTCAGAACACGCTTTGCCGCGTTTTATCACCTTGAATATTCCAAGAGGATTTTTTCGTTTTCTTGAAATTCCATATTGATTCTTCACGCGAGATTCACCGTTAAACTAGCTTGACCTGGTATCGGTAGATTCCAGAAATGGCTGTACTCGGGGAGGACGGAAGGTGTAGAACGACAGCGAGGATGGCTCGGTGGCTCGAGACGAGGTCCATTGTTGCCGTCTTAATGTCCCTCTTCCTGCCAATAACCTTCTCTCGGTCTGTCGCCGCGCACAATGATACCCTTAATGGCCGCCCGGAAGACACCGGCGCGGTTTAAAGACACGATTTCTGGTTTCGCTTTTCCGCAACAATCGTGTACTACTGTTACTATCGGTGCGTTTTAAATGTGTTCGAGATCAGTCGCTCTTTAATTAGTCGATATTGATATTTATAAAATTGTTGAATTGTGTCATTTTATTTGAATTCCGTTCCTTACTTGGTTGACTGACGTTCAGTTTCCAAAAAATGCAAAAAACAAAAAATAACGAAACGATACTTCTTCAAGTGGTCGTTGTGCGTTTTTTTTTTTCCTCTTTGATCGACTACCGGCCCGCCTGTCGATCCCAAACGTCGACGGTCTGTCGTAATGTCGGGTAAAGTCCGGAAGTAAAGGTCAGCAATTAGCCACAATGTAACGCGACGCGATGCTATCGGCTATATTACGGATCGGGAGGCACAAAATGTCACGAACAGAATCAGAGGCGCCAACGATTCTGCGTTCGACATTCACGAATGGACGAACACACATAGAGTACAGAGCGAGTGAGGGAGGTAACGTGAAGTCGTGCGGATTCCGCGACTCGCTCGAGGGAGCTACGCGAGCCGACGCGTGAACCATCAAGAGAGAAGATGGACGCAAGCGAGCCCCATGTAATGTTAAGCTTAGCTGGTTGAACACGGGTCAAATATATCGCCAATTGACGCATTTGGTCCCCTTCAACCAGCTGTAGTTGACATTAGACATCATCCCTGAGAGATCGCCGCCGCGGTTCATCCAGTTAGTGAGTTCGTGACAGTGAGAACAAAGTGACAGTTTTCAACCATCTCGGACAATATTACGAGACCTTAGTAATATAGTGTATAGATTTTTTAAACACGATTAAAGCGGCGTTATATGTAAACTGGACTGTGTGCGATTTTTACGTATATTCTAGTAGCACGTGGAAACGTACTGGTTCACACGTGGCATGGAAACAAGACCTTTAAGTTGATCGTAAACGCTCGTCATTGGTACGTAGGCAGGCAATAAAATAGCTGTGTTAGCGTGCTGTTGTATATGGCGAGATTGAGATTATTGGCAGACGTCGAGCATTTATGGACAGGCAAGAATATCAAATCAATGACGTTTTGACAAAAAGGCATTTTCCATGCAGAACGTGTTACGTAAGGAATATCAGTGGAATTCTAAAATATTGGTCCATTGAGTTCTATTTTGAGATTGTACTCGTGCTTTTTATCGTTCTCTAAAGTGAACAAGTATTTAAAATTTCTGGTAGAGAGAGAGAGAGAGAGAGAGAGAGAGAGAGAGTGCCGAGTGAGTGAGAGAATGAAAGAAAGGCAAAGTTATAGATATTTGCGATAACAGTGAAACAATAATATAATTATAAGAAGCGTTAAATTAAGATTTATATTTAAGCCTCTCTCTGTACAGGATTAATTTGACCGAATTGATGAGTAAACAATCGTGTTACCCGACATTTGATTTGAACTTGCTCTAGCGACAACATTCGTGTCTGTGTACGCTTTACAGTCACCGATAGGATTCGTCGGAACGATACTTTCCCGCGAGCTTTAAAAGCTCCCTGAGTCACAGCGTTTGTTCAAAATTTACTGCAGCGGCGTAGTTCCGCGCGATAACTGCCGCCTATATAAAAGTTAAGTCTACGAATAACGGCTAGTATATAAACGATCTTACGACTCTCCGGGCACTTATATCCAACAGAATCGCATCACTAAATCCGGATTTCGTCATTAAATCCCCTTTTGTGGCCGATACTGGAGTCTACAGCGGGTTGCTCCTACAGACGATCTCGTAGTGTGCACTCGTTGCAACAAATTGTTATTATGACATGTGATATACGCCGCGCAAACATAGTAAATCAACAAATGCGAAACTAATTTGAAAATGCAAAAGTTAATGAAAGGAAAAGAGAAAAATAATTAAAACCTTGTTGTATATGTTGTACTATTTAAGGACATAGATATAATGGTCGTATAATCCGTGCAAAGTAAATTAAATTTGGAAATGTGTTTAATATTTACACTTCAAATAAACTATATACATATGAAAGTTGTGTGAATGAGATTAGATTTTTATTTGATAACACATTTTACAGTTTAATTAATCTATTTGTCATTTTAAAAATTAAATTTTTACAACATTAAGAAAAATCTTAATTTTTTCGTATAAGTACTTTAAGTTCAAGATAATTTATACAAAGTTTTATTGTAATTGTCTGTTTAGTTTATCTATTTAATTCTTATTGAAATAATGTTTTATCCATGTAGAAAATCGCGCTACTAAATTCTTTCTGTTACTTTCACATATAATATAAATCTGTAATATTTTCATATATATAATACTTTAAATATTTAAAAAATATGTCCAATACATCTTTAATTTCCGGGAAGAGATCTTTGTTCGTTAATTACCGGGGAAAAAAATTTTAAACGCATGAAAGTAATTTTAATTTGAAATATTAGTCAACAAAATACTGTCAAAGAAAAATATTAATCGTAAAAAAATAAAACATTACATATAGACTGAATGTACAAGATAAATAGAATTTGTTGTATATATCTCAAATTATAGATATAAATAATAATAGCACACAGAATCATAAAAATATAGTAATAGTATGTATATGTTGTTAAAGTATGTGTGTGTATTTTTTGTCTCTTCACGTTTTATAATTTATGGAATTTGTAAAAAATAAATGTCATGTACACATTTTCAACAGATACTTGGACTCGATATTCGACGGATATATAATTTCATGCATATAAAATTTTGAAATAAAAAAATTCTTTATACAAAGTATAGTCTTCCTAGTTATTAATCATCACTCTTTAAGCGCGCGCGCATCTTACATCAAATCAAATAATGAATAAACTAACAAAGGATAATTTTGAAATTTAAATAGAATTACGGGGTAAAAGGGAGCGAGAACGAACACGGAGATACTAAAAAGGTAAAACGCGGAATAGCGTAGCGAATGCAAACGAAAAAAAACAAGGAGCGTCGTCGGTAGAAGACAAGCGCAATTATTTTTTAATTATTCCTCGCAACAACAATTACGCTTCTAATTATTCCGACGTTTATTAGACTTAATTGTATAAATTTGCGGCACTTCAGGCGTCGAATGCGGACCTTTCGCCGCGTTATAGTCGCTAGCTTCGCACGGTTGTCGAATACTTTTTTAGTAATTGTGTTATGCTACAAACAGGGAAGGACATTAACGAGCCTCCTAGTGTATAATGAATCCCGTATTTGCTTTATAAACGATATATAGACTTTGTATAGTTTTAATAACAAAAAACAGAACTAATTTTACAATTTACGATATATTCAGCTTCTGCGAATAACAATTACTAGTTGTGTTCAGTGTCGAATAATAAATAAAAGTCAGTATTGGAAATTCAATAATGTCAAATGGTACGACTCTTCTCTCTGAACGACTCTTCCGTTTAAAAAATTTCTTTCTTGTTTGCGTAGCGGCGTCTCACCGTCAAGATGCGGTAACTAAAGGATTTAAGTGATACTTCGCGAGTCATAGAGAAACAAAAAAGAGGGCAAGTGGAGCCAATATTCTAATCCATATACAGCGATGATAACGACGATAATGATGTCAGTGGTAGTCGATTGGTTGCAGACTCGACCTAAATATGTTTTAATTAAATTTCACTCTGATATACGTTTCATTAGCACGACAGGCTAATAAGAGCTAATTATTGATGCACGTACGTATTTTTACCGAAAAAAATCTCGGACAGCCGAGATTCAGTTTCCGGATAAAATCGCTCGTTACTTCGATTTGATATCATCGACAAAAGCGATAACGCATTTACTGTAGTTCGATAATCCTAACGCGTCGAGAGATATCGTCGATGGTGAATGATAGTGGAGCGATTAATCTTTCTTTCCATTTTCCTTCTCGCGGAATATTTGCTAATTCGGTGTAATCGCGCTTAATGGCTTTTATTCAGACAAAGTTGGCAAATATTTTAAATTCAAATATATTATAGAGGAATCTCAAAATTATTTTTCTATATAAAATACAGATAGAAGCTCAATTCACAAATCGAGAAATGCGGCTAATATATTATATGTCAAACGATATATGTAGAATAGGTCAGGTAAATGCGGACAGCAAATAGAATCATCTGACACATTTCGTTCTTAATTAGATCATTATCAATCCGCGCAGAAGTTATTCTAGAATATAAATAAATTCAATTACGTAATGGGGACATAAGAATGAATAATTTAAATAGTCTAATATATTTTAAGAGACTCTTGAACAAAGTAAACAAAGTACAATGTATATCAACAAACTTGGGAAACTTGGAAGCGTAACAGAAAATTACTTATCTTTCAACGTTCAAGAACGAAAGAGATGTGCAAAGACAGAAGACGTTGAAAACATGGAAGGCTGTGCAAGAGATCTCTCAGATGCGTATTATTCGGCTCACATCACATTATTAATGATTAATTCAAATGTTCTTTGTTAACCACTCACAAGCACAGTTTCTTTCTCTTTCCTTGTCCCCTCCCTTCCTCTCTCTTGCTCAAAACGAGCCCAAAGCCGCGAGAGCAAAGTTGGATTAACGCGTCAAAAGGATTCATCTGCGTCCGCAGCTACCGCACGAAGCAGTGGCGAAGAAAAAAGAGGGGAAGACGGAGGATGACGTCGAGCTCTCGGGCGCAAATTAGTTTGAGTGCATTTCAGGAGACCGCAAAGTAGGGGCCTCTAAGTAATGTAATCTCGTCCGCGGTGATGTCGCCCGCCGTGTCGGTGGCGAAGGTGAAGCCGGTGGTGCTTGGTGCCAGTACGGTGGTAGATGGGGGGTGATATAGGTACCGCCGTCGGCGTTGTCCCAGTTTTCTCGCGGCTACCGGAATTAAAAGAGCCCTTGTTGCACACGCATTATGAGTTACACGGGACACATCTCTCGATCCTACAGCAAAACGCGCTTTTTTTTCTCGAATTTTGCCGAGATTCCTCTGTTTGGACGCGAAAGTTAATTTTTACACACCTTTTCACGAATTTAGGAATTGCAATTAGATTGTTTTAGTAAACTTTTTTTCATTTCGACAATTCGAAGAATTGAAATGAAAATATATACGGTTATTTTTAGAATTATTATTCTGGAGTTATATTAAAATATAACTTCTTATTCAAAAACAGACTTGATCTCTGACTTGACTAAAATTAATCCCAGCGTTCTTCGTTGAAATATGAAATATAATATTCGATATTGATACGTCTTGTTATTTCGAGTAGCTCTCATAAAGATACTTAACAGTTCTGATTCTGTTGTTATGTAATATGATGATTTGTTGTTTCTTTATACTTGAGTAATGAGCGAAATTGTTCATAATTTACAAAAAAAATTGTCTTTCTATTTTTTTATCATTGATTTTTGTGTAATTTTTTGTTCTTGCACAACTATTCGATTTTAATAAAACAAACTATGTAAAATAGTTATTATAAGTATGTATCTATATCTTATTGTGATGATTATCAACATTAAAAATTACTAAATTGCTTGTCAATTTAATACATCTACTCATAATAGCATTTGAATATTAAAACAGATTTTGACGCGTGAATTAAAAATGTAATTAAATTCACACAAAAATATTTAAGCACTAACAAAGATCCGCTTTTGATTAAATATAGAATTTTTCTTGTTTAATTGGATATATATGAGACCCGTCCCAAAAATATCCGATGATATATTTTTGTCTTTGGTCACTCTCTCTATTGTAAAAAATAGGCATTCAGTATTCGGGTGACACTTTGAGAAGTACTTCCATCAAGTGGCACAATCCAATAACCGTTCAATCAGTAACACAGCGTCAGCGTCGAAAACTTCGAGCGTCGCATTTCACGAACTCATTTATTTCACCTGATTCAGATTTTTTTCAACTTATTGTTAGGAAATAATCAGAAGTCACACAAGAATCTATCTGAATTATATAGGGATTGGACAATACTGTGTTTAGTTAAAAAATTCTGAATTACAGGTGAGATGAATGAGCGATGCAATGTTTAGAATTTTCGTTTACCGTTACCGACTGAACAGCTGTTAGGTCGTGCCGTTTGGAGGGGGTTCCCCTAAACACTGAATGCCTGTTTTCTACAACAGAGAGGATAACTAAGAACAAAAATATACACAGAAGTTGGATATTTTTTAGACAGGTCTCGTATTTTATATTGTATTACGTATATTTATTTTTAAATAAATTAATGATATTCCAATACGTGACATAAATGCTATTAGAGATGAAAAGTTTGTATTGCATAAATTATAAAAAAATCAGCATATACGATAATAAATGTACTGAAATGGATCATCATTCTAACATTATGTACAATACTTACAGTGTATTGTGAGTCGTATTATGTGAAAAATTAGTTATTTTTAGTCTAAATAGTATATGCGCATGCAAACGCAAAATTATGCGTATTAGTATGTGTTACTAACACAGTAACTAGAGGCATTATTAATTATTAAATTATGACCAATGTAATATTCTCTCTGGTTAGGTAAAGGACCTCGCACCAAAATTACAGAAACTGTCATTTTAGTCGAATTGGTTAAATTTTGAATATGTAGTTCTCGCCTTTTTAAACAAATGTCTCCATAGGACCAACCTCTTTCTGTAATTAATTTTTACGCTACATCCAAAAAGTTTATTTAAAAAAAATTGGGTTTTTGTTTATTACTAATATTGTATTATTATTGAAAGATATATGTATAATAGGTATATACATGTGTGTGTATGTATGAGCGCACATGTATGTATATTCATGTACAATATATAGTGCCCCATTTGAAAGAACGGTTTCAAAAATATCTCTTAATTAAACAATGCATTTTAGCGAAAAATGTTTCAAATGAAAATAGAATGGTTTTGAGGGGAACGTATTTTAATCGCGTCGTTTTTTTCTGGGTGGAAGTGTCAAAAAGCTATGAAAATCAGCTTTACCTTTTTAAGGATATATTGCATTCGTTTTTACAAATGTGTTAATATTTATACTTTAAACAAACAATATATATATATATATATCAGTTGTGCTCAAAATATTTCATGTTTACTGAATAACACATTTTTATAGTTATTTATTTTATTTGTTATTATTTTTATTGTTATAAATTGAAATTTAAAAAACAATAAACAAATCTACATTTTTTTAAAGCACTTTAAATATTCAAAATAACTTATGCAAAGTTTTATTACGATTCACTGATATTTACAAAGATATAGAACAAATAAATATTTTGTTTTTTTACTAGACTATTTCATCGCAATGTAACTTTTCATAAATAATCTTGAATACATAGTGTACTTGTATTAAAAAGTTGAGATTTTTGTCATTTATTTTATGATACATTTCTATACATTTTTATTAGAGCACACTAATATAAAAAATACTACTATATTTATTAAAATAACTTATAATTCAGATAAACCATCACCAAAGCCGTATTATTCTTAAATGTGATTTAGAATAATTTGTAATTTTTTTCATAATTTTATTAGGTTGAAAATATTATACACACAAAACATTCTTTTAAAAAATACCATTTCAAAATCATTCTACTTTCATTTAAAACATTTTTTTCTAAAATACATTGTTTAAAAAATATTTTTGAGGTTGTCGTTTAAAATGGGATATGAATGGGGAGTGAATATACATATATGCGCACATACATACACACACACACACACACACACACACATGTATACTTATTATACATTTTTTAATAATGATATAGTAATAATAATAAACAAAAACCCCATTTTTAAGAGTGAACTTTTCAAGACGTGTAGTATAAAAACTAGTTACAGGATGAGGTTGGTCCCATGGAAACATTTTTTCAGAATGATGAGAATCACAACATATCTAAAATTTAACCAATTAGACTAGAACGACAATTCTCATAAGATTGGTGCAGGGTTCTATTTGTATCGATCGTAACTCGCTGCTCAATTACGCTAGTATTCGATTACGTTTTGTTGTAGAATAATTGATTGTTATATTCTGACAATTTGAATTGTCTTAAATTATATTTCATGTCCAAGATGCAGGACTATTAAAGAAATATATGGATAAATCAAACTTTGAGTGATTGCCTAACTTTTAATTAGGAATTTCAAAGTATATGCTACTTTGATCGCTTAAGCATGATTTACATGGGGCGACTTTTATTCTAGAAGCCGCGCGTAGTGACGAAATCCTTTAGGATTTCAACAAAGTAGAGCTTTTTATACTTGTGGTTTCGATTGACATCGAACCATTGTATAATCAAATATGATACAACTTTAAGCTACAATATTTAAAACGCAAAAAAGAAAGTGACATTAATTACGTTCGCTAATTGGATGCTCCAAGTAGAATACGTAATGAAGGAAGATCGACTTGATGGAGCTACCGCGATATAATTAGAGGTGGATGATAAATTTCTTTAATTATAATTAATTTAAGTTAATAAACTGATATAATAAACACAATTTTTGACAGTACAATAACGAATTATCTCTCAGCAACTGTAATGATAGATATACATTTCATTTTTAAAATAACACGTAAAATTTCAAAGAGAGTTTCACTTAAGTAATGATTATAATTTAGAATCATCTGAGATTTTTGAAGTGATACAATAAAATAACATAATAACAATAAAGTCATATTATAATCAAGCAATTGTTAATAAGTACTTTCGTCTCCAACATTTTGCTTTTAAATAATTATAACTAAGGACTAGGACTACTAAACACATAAAAATTGTGTATTTCATAAAGATATGATTTTCAACTAGGTTATAATGAAATGTTTCGCCAGTAAATTAGTGTCGACATACTTGGTCGATGCAAAGCACGATTGTTAGTTTAGGAAATAACCCGATAATGGGACAAATCAAATGCAGACAATTTATGCTTGGTCGATAAATGCCCTAGGTGTTCGCAGCTGTGGCTGATCACTATGTCAATACGAACAAGGACGTTATTATTACAGTAGATCGCGCCAACGGGTAATTGGGTAATATTATGTTACGTGAGGAGTATGTGTATATATATATATATAATGTGTGTGTATATATATATATAAAATAGCATATTATGTAATAATTAATTGATATAGCGAAATTACTCATTTACTAAATTCTTGATCTCATACTTTCTTAAAAGTATAATAGTAAAAACATTGTTACTCCAAGCTTGCAATTCAGTGATATTTTCACCATGATTTGAAATATCCTTAATGTACAACATCCTAGAATTGATTGTCAGAGAGCGATTACCGGTCACTCTGTTACATGAGTGTTTAAAAATCTGCGATTCATTTTGGATCGATACTAAATCATATAGCAATAAACTTCGCGAGGGCGGAGCGCGAGATTTCTCGAAGAGGATGAATGGCAGGCAGAACGAAAAGCAACCTTTCTTCCTTCTGTCGAGAGAACAGAAATCAGTGGTCACCGAATAACATCCGAGTCGGTCGACTCGAGATCGATCGACTTCGTTTCGCTTCAAGAGGTTAGGCAAAGGTTATTGGACATCCCGCACATGCACAGCGACGGAGGAAGCATACCGACGTAGGGGCACTCGGGTAGCTGCTGCTGCGTGAGATACAAGGGGTTGTATATCAAGGAGCCACGCCTAGCACGAGAACCACTTCCGGTCTAGACACGCGAGCTCTGCTTGCCTGCCTGCCTGCCTGCCAGCGGAGCCCCAGCCTTGAGCGTGGGATCGGTTCCCTAAATACGACGGCATTTACAACCTCCACCTACCACCTACCTACCACCCGGCTGCCACCCCGCCCGTTCCATCGTCGCGTCGAAGCTGTTCTGAATCAGATTCTCCGACCGCGACTGAAATTCAATCCGAGACGATACGTTTTGTGTGATTCCGTCGGGATTGGAAACCTCGACCTACCCTTATCATATATGAATGACCCTAAAAAAAAACATACAATAATAAAATGATACCTTTTAATTAAAATTTTGAAACAATCTTTTATTTCAAAGAAAATGATGATTCAACGATATTCTTTTTCACAACTTTCGAATCTGTAATATTAGCTCTCTATCGGCAATATTGAACTTTAAAGATACACAGTCTATTCTTTAATTAAGAATTTTTTTTTATAGATAAATTTAAAAAATAAAACACAATTCAACTTTTCTATGATAGTAAAAACTCGTTGTTGAAGTTTTCTCAAGTATGTAAGAATTTTTCAGTTTTTTATACCATATAATAAGGAACAATATAATAAGATCTGCTGAAGTTTGAAGATCTAAGTTGCGGACGAGAAGGGTGAAAATTCCACATTGCCGACGGAGAGATATGTAAGCATGATCAAGCTTCCCGATAAAATTCTGTAAATTAACTCTTCTCCTGGAATTAAGTAAGAAATAGGATTTTATTATCTATTTGCGCTCGTTTCTTCGCAGAGGGAAACACGGACCAATTTCCACGGAGGAACCTTTTATAGACTCTACTTGCGATTGATGCTTTTCAAATAGCGTGGTACAGCAATCCGGGCCAATGGCCGTACGAAATAAAAGCTTATATATCGCGCGCGCTACCGAGCTTAATAAAAATCTCTCCAGTAAATACGCAATGCGTAATACGTTCACGAAGCGACGTGTGTGCGTACATACTGTTACTCGCGTCGTTGGAAAACGAGGGAAGTTGTATCGCGCGCGATATTTACGACATAGCGCTCTAATTCGCGTTATAACTGAGGTCATAAAGTGTGGCTTTTCGCGGTCTTGCAGCGATGATCTGACATCGACAGCAATAGCGTTATATTACGAAGGATTCAAGTATCATCATGTTTGTCGGCGGGACGCACTTTGCTTCGCTCTTTGATCAAGACGCCCGATCAATTAATCGTCATCACGTTGAAGCCCAGCCGTGCTCGCCGAGATTCGCCGCGTGGTTCCCGGCACCCCGCAGGGCACACAAATGCCACCATTGGTATCTGGAGAGAGCAATACTCAAAGCAATCAGCATTAAAGGCTTTCACATAGATAAGAAGTAACGCCGCGGATAATTAACCATTTCGTATCAGCACCATTACGTACTATATTCTCATTCTTTCTATTTCTCTCCCCTGATATGTATAAATCAATCAATTTTTTTCAAAAATGTAAATAAAATAACATAAAGAAAAAATAACTTATATATACATACGTGTTTGTATTCGTGCAAAATAAACCACAATCAGGTACGAATGCACTGGATTTCATTACAAGGTCTCTCTTCCTCTCTCTGTCTATTAAGCTCGGAACAACTGATTCATAAAGAAATAACATACAGTTGTTGTTATCACAACAACGGAAATTGGACCTGGAAACTGGTTTGCATCGAAACCGATATCGGTTGGACATGAAGGGGTTAAACGAACAGTCACCGTGATTTCGCGATAAAGGACGCACCACATTTTCCATGTAATGGAAATAAAATTCTTCGATTGAAGCCCTCTTCCAAAATAAATGGCGTATGTATTCAATTAAAAGTGAATTAAAAATAGCGAGCGAAACCGCGCGTAAAAATAGTCTTAAATATTTCGCGATATCTCTCCGGGGAATGCAATGGATACTGGAGGACCCGAAAATACGTTTGATCGCTTACCTTGAATAAAATCGTTAATTTGTCAGGGTGGTCAATGAATCGGCAAAATGATACGCGAGCGAATCTTGAACTAATAAAAATGTCGGTGGACTCTGCGTGAAATTCCAGTCGAAATTAAATTTCAGCCAAGTCAACAAAACTTTTCTCATCTCTGCTCTGAGTGCATTTCCCTCGTTCTACTCGCTTTTTAACACGTTTCTGTCCTCCTCTCTCACTTTCTCTCTCTCTCTCCCTCTCTCTTTGGTGGTCTCCCCCAACCACTCTTTGACGCAAATGGGGAAAAGTACTTTCCACAAAACAGTAAATCGCGCTTCCAGCGTTTCGCGAGCGGAATAACTTTGCGATACTGTAATATGCACAACGTCACTAAAGTTTCGCGTATAAAATACTCGATCTATTTATTTCTGTCAAAAGTAAAATAATCATTTCTCCTTTCTAGCTATACGTAAAATGAACGGCTCTATAAACGCGTATATTCTCTCTCAATTTTTTTTCCAGTTTTACGAATTAATTTCTCCACAACGTTAAACCGTTTCGCTAAAATATTTATTTCGCGGAAAACGTGGACGCGCCGGCATTATATTTCAGTACGAAAACGATTAATGTCATTTTGACGGTAAACAGTTGCTGTCATATAGATGCCCCGGTAAAAGATTGATGCAAATACGCGTTGATGGAACGCGATAGAATTGTCTTTCGCGTTCTCGGGTTAGTATCTTGATAAATCCGGTTACTCACCGCGTCAGCGACATCAAAATGCATCTTCGGTAGAGTTTTCGATACTTCACTTACCTGAAAATATACAAGAGAAATACGTGTTCATTTAAAAGTGACAAAAAACATATTAGGCTTGTTCTTTCTTGTCTGAACTTCTTACACCGTTCATGCTTTCTCTGTTTTTCTCCATCATGGAAATAAAATAAAAAGGAGAAAAAAAGAACCGTATAAAAAATTCAGTTAAAAAGAACAGCTTATTAAAATTAAAATATTAAGAGTAACAGTCTTGATGGAATATAACACATAAATCTAAGATAAAAATGTAGGATACTTCAGAAATCGACTTCAGCACAAATGTGAAAGATTGACAAACCTCTATTTCCTCTATGTTCCTCTAAAGATACTAATTTATAAATAAAAGCACAGGAATGACTCAGATTTTAATTGAGAATTTTGTTGTCACAACGGCTTTGTGGATTTACTGAAGACAAGGTAAATTCAAAGAGGAAAAGAGGCATAAGAACGCAAATTCGAGATTGTACATTAATAATACTGAAGCGCAAAGGGCAGGGGTTTGGTGAAAATGGTTGTAGAAATAGGAGAATAATGGGAGGCACTAAGTGCGTCACTCACAGCTGACACTCTTCGTACCTAAACAAGCAAACTGTTCGCTTAGATTAATGCTCCTTTTTACCAGTCTTTTTCTTCCTTTCGTAGCTTTACAAATTCAAACATAAATGTATTTACTAATTGTATTATATATATATATATATATATATATTATAGGCACGCGCGCGCTTTCCACGCCTTATTTTTAATTAAACGTAAAGTTTAATTAAATATAAAATAATTTTTCGCTACTCTCTCTCTCTCTCTCTCTCTATAAAAATCTTTTATTTGTTCCCGCGTAAACAAAGAGAAAAAAAAGAGAATAAAAGAGGAGAAAGACAGCGCGTACCTATTGTCACAAAAAAGCAAGAATGAAACAGAGAAAACAAAATATGTATACATACACTTCATATATTTTCACACGAAGAAAATCCGTCAGCAAAATATTCTCCGATAAGCCTTCGCGTGTGATAACGTCAGTAACCTATTTTAGCGGAAGAACGTTGCACATGTCCGCGTGGCGGATAGTAATTATATTTGAGAGACTCGCCTGGAGAGTGTGCGATCGCCGAGATGGGAAATATTCTCGTTCGCAAGGCGATGATGATGGGTAAATATCCTCTATCGGGATGCGTTTCCCTCCAGGCAGCCATATCCCGCGCGAAATCAGCACACAGGTCGAGCGAAGACGATCGAACCGAGAGGCGATTGCCTCGTATATCGATAAAGGGGTGGAGGTAAAGTAAGCGGGCGGCAACTTTTCGCGGCGAAAGAAGATCGGCAAGGAATGGCCGCGAGCGGTGGCTTCTACCGCGCGCGACAATATGTAAATCGTGGCGGGAATTTCTACACGCGTTATACGTATATTATGGCGGCGAGAGCTAACTGTTACGCGGCAGCGCGGGTTCGCGCCAGCGTTGCCAACCTCCGCATTATTACCAATCGTATCAACAGTCGGAATTAGGCCGCGTATTTCAATTGATATGGTTGACCTTTTCTTTTCGAGGTATGTTCGTATACACTTTAATCGTACGTTTTTAGAGTATATGATACGTTGCTTCAATTACGTGCAATTACACAACATTCGTAAACGTTTATTTTTCAAATAAAATATTATTTTTTCAGATTGCCTTCATATTACTACAAACATAAATCTTTTTTGTTGTATAGAAACTATACAGACAAAAATAACATTTCAAAACTTTTTTTTACATTGTTACATATATAAATCTTGTGTTGGTTATATTGTAACGATACATTATTATTGCAATACATTTATTTGGTATATAAGAAAGATTACGATAACTAAGGAACAATTTTTAACTGACTATTCCAAATGGATATTAATATCGAAATTATCACGATTATCATTTTTAAATTATAAATATTTTTTTATTGTAAACAATAAACAAACAAGAAGAAAGAAGCCAATAACGGTCAAAGCTGGATCACAATGCCTATTATAATTATGTGTGAATTTTATATACTGCGTATGTAGTCCCCCCCATTTTTTTATTGTAAATAAACTGTTCATTTTTTTTGATAGGTTGTTACAGCCTTGAAATATCGCGACGCACTGCTGCACTTTCATGCTCTAATATGGCCACATTGCCACTAATATGCGCATTTTCGGTACTTCTCGTTACAGTAAATTACAGTGCATAAAATTTTAACTGAACAATTTGAAGCAAGTAAATATCGAATAATGTTGCGATCCCCATTCGTACGATTAAAATCGTACGGCTGGCAACACTGATTCGCTCGACAGTCGGAACATTCAAACGCGCGTGACGCGCCTCTCCCCCTTGTCTCTGCCGGAAAAGTGATGGTCTCCGGAATTATTTTTCGCCGCCGGCTTGTTTCTAGCATTTCCTGGCGTGTGACACGATTCTATACGAGATGGATGAATCGATATCCTGTGAGATCACGATGCGGGTCTTTCTCCCCTGCCGGAGAGGTGATGCGAGGTAAGTCAAAAAAGCACGGTATACTCACGCACGTACGCACTTAAACAAATATACGGTGAAACGGACGCGGAAATCCAATACAAGCGTTATTCCGTATATAAGCACTCGTATCTCTTTCATTTCGTAAAAAAAATCTGCGAACGCTGAGTGGAATGATTCGCCGGGGTGGACGATTGCTTTCGACGGACACAGCGCGCGTGTTTATTTTATTTTTACTGCATAGAGCACGCGGAGTGAATGATGAAATGGAACGGCTGCGTCGTCGGTGTAACAGCAATTATACGTTAATTTAATATACGCGAAAAATATCTGCTCGGGAGATAAACTTGGGATCACGCGCAAAATGCGATTTACAAATAAGCCGAGTGCGCCGAAGTGTATCGGGGAAGAGATTACGTGGGGGCGCGGGGGATAGTTTTTAATTAATTTTTGTAATTCGTTGTAATTGCACAGGATATAATTTATAGGCAGCAATTTATCGTTATTGATTAACGTTGATTCGAGCGCGCATATGCACCGATTCGCGCGCGATTCGGTTGACCGGCAATCGCAATTTGCTATAATTACATACGACCGACTGTATGAAGCGGGTTGCATACAAATAAGCGCTTCGACACCCGATATTTTTGGCTCGTCTGTCCTATTCGAGTCACTCCCAAACTAATTTTCGGAATTAATCATTACCGCGGTGACGTCGGGAGTTTTCGCGCTCGCAGCGATACGGGTCGATTTCCAAATACGAGTATACGAATCGACGATCGTCTTACATGCTTCATCGGCAATCGTGGTTCGTATCTGGCAAAGCTAACGTTCGCCCGCTCGCTCGCGTATCTATCAGCTACCTGGTAGTGCGATGCTGCACCAGCAGAAATTCCATGACGTCGGCAAATATTGACTCGCCCGGGAGAGATCCGGCAGGCGTACGAACCAAGTCCGCGGGGATAAATTATGTATTCTAGTGCTGTGTCAATACCTTACTACGAATTGCGTAATGATACGCGCGCATGTATCAAAGAGAGAGAGAGAGAGAGAGAGAGAATTTATACCAGGTACTTCATCTTAGTTACATCAAATTTTAATCACGAATTCTTTGATTGATTTTGACCGATTTTTCCGTTACAAATGTTTCGAGAGCATACTTCTCGTCGCGAAGATATTTAACATGGATTGTTGACGCACCCCAAGAAAGACTCGTTCAATCAAATTTAATTCCACGGGGAATTTATCGTTAAATTTAATAGAATGCGTTATACGCGACAGGTGTCGACTCTCGCGTATCGTTGGAGAAATTACTTGCCACGCAGCACAGATTCGCGAAGTAACGCAAGCACGTTTAATTGCGATAAATTAATGAACGTGTGTCGTCTATAGCGCGATCCAACTTGGAAGCGAGAAAAATGACGGCGCGCCGATAAATGCGATCGGATCGACCGCAAATCCGGAGTACCGGCGAGGCTTTCGAAATGCCGGTGATTTACATTCCGTGGTTATTCTCATCCCTCTCATTCTTGCTGTCTGTGTTCTCCTCTTTCTCTTCCCTATGTGATAGGGTTGACCAAGATAAATGCGGTAGACTGGCGGGTAGGTATACACGCGAGATTTTCGGGGCTGTCTAAAAAAGAGAGAGAGAGAGAGAGCTTTCCAAAGCAAAGTTTGGTGAGAGCGAGGGTGATTGGTACGCGATAGTTTTTCCTGTTTATGGAAGGTAAACTGAACGACAGCACGATATCGAAAAGTGAAGGGACTGTCCCATACCTTGATCCTTTCGCGTATCGTTCATCAAACACCGTATCTTTGACGGAACCTGCAAATCTTGTGTCGATGTCACTATACGTGTATCGTTCAAATATTCTCGTGTGATCGACGTGTGTCTGATCAACTGGGAGCAAATCGGTGCCGGAAAGACAGAAACGGGCACACGAAGGTCGAACGCATGCGACTGACTATACGTGCACAATCGGGACATTTCCCGGAGGAATCTCCGTTTCGGACGGACCGGTATTTAGTTCTCCTTCGACCGAAGCGGTCGCGTTTTAATCCCACGTTCGGAATTCGAGATATCTCCCGGCTTCGATGCGATCGTATCGATGACGTAAACGGTGATTACCCCTTTTCCTCGGATAACGGACGCACTTGATTTGTATTACACGCGGGCGTATAATTACCATATATTTTTGCATACAGTGCTTGTAGTGATTCTATATTAAAAATATTTATCCGTACCCGCGAAGCGAATCGAGTTGCATTCGTTACACGGTGCGGCGTGCAATTTCGCGAGATAACATCATCGCGCAACATGGCGATGCAAATACGAAACCGCGACAGTATAATATATACCGCGGCCGGTCGAATAGATATTAGCGCGCGGTGTGTGTGCGTGCACGCTACATACGCGTTTTACACGCACGGTTCTAGTCGCACCACGCTGGCTTATCGCCGCGAAATGATATTTCGCCTGGAGCTGACCGAATGAAAAGCTGGCATTCCCTCGACGATGCTTTTGGTAAAATTCCCTTGTGTTCCAAAGTTTCGTCGCGCCATTTGCAATTGCAACAATCCATTGTGAATGATAAGAACCCGCCGGCGATTTCCGTGATTCTACACAATATTTTCTTTTTTGTTTAATTTTTCAATGTACTCAATGCAAAAAATAAAGAACATTAAACAAAATTAAAGTAAAGTAAAAAAAAAATAAAAATTATAATTTATTTCTTTTAATACTTTTTGCTGCCAACGCATCGTGGCTTGTCAGTTCAATGCGCGCAGTGCAAGTAGTAGTGGCTGATATTAGTCAGACGCAGCTGCCACACAGTTACGTTGAAAATTATTACAACTGCAACGTAATCAGTTTGCAAACAATTTTGCATTTGAAAACCTTTAATAGCAATTCAAAATAATATTAAAATCGTTTAATATTCTTCTGAAGTGTCATTTCAGCAACACATTTCGAGAAACATTTCATTAGAAAATTTATTTCCAGACTTAATCATAAAAAGAAAGACAGCTCGTAAGCTGAATCGGTAATTAATCCTAAAATTTTCAGAGAAAGCTACATTTCGGAAATTCCTCTTCGTGATCCGCACAAGGGACATTTGTACTATACAGCGAGGAAATAATTCGCTAACACGACGCGTCCCGATCCGTTGACGACGCTTTCACGTCACAAGGACGACCGTAATACGTCTTTCGCGCGAGCGTTCGTGTGTATATATACGGACAGATCTCAGGTATGTACATGAATGTGTGGGCGATGTCGTTAATGGATTTCGCGTTTATGTACACACGCTGTCGCGGCACCTAAAGCCAGCCGCCGGAGGAGGATGGATTGACGAAAACGATGAAACGAGACCGCGACAGCGCGGTACCGCTGCTGGTAAGTTTCGACGCGAGAGTTCGCCGTGGCTTTAATGCATCTCGCGAATTCTCCTACGCCCGTTTCGCGCCCAAACTCGACGGTTAAGGCGAGATTGAAAACTTTCGAGTACGATCCACATCGACTGGATTAGTTTCCGTTGCCTCCTATCCAGTTGACTCCACCGATGATTTCATGACAAGTAAATTTGGAAACTTGGAAAAATTAAAAACTGTCGAAGAAAATAAATAAGTAAAATGAGAAAAACTTAAAAAAGAAGTGAAAAAATTTATTACAAATATAAAAAAGATTTACAACGATATCTATCGAATTCTGTGATATTTTACTGATATTATCTACATATTATTTTTTCGTGTATATATATATACGTATGTATGTATGTATCAACCTGCTTGTTTTTAAATTTTTTTGTCGATTCGGTTTACATCTGTTTTTTTTTTTTTTTTTCTGAAACGTTGCAACAAAGAGCCGACTATTCGTTTTAGAATCAGGAATGATTCGTTAACTGTAACGCAATCGCCGATAGAAACGTGCAAACCATTTGCCGCGTAGGAGCTAAATAAACCCATGGTACCATTTCGTTCTATGAAATTAGCAAACTTGCACGTGTACGTAAATATTAGGGAAAAAGTCAAGTAAAAATATGGAACTGCCGATAAATATCGGCCCAACGCTTAATGCGTTTGTCGATTAATATAAAGATTCTCGATGTAATTGGACGCTGGCTACGGTTACAGATAACTCGGCCGTGCCTTGGAAATCTAAAAATAAATTCGCGTCGCGTACTCCGTTTGGAAACTCAATAATCATTCGTTCGGTTCTCCGACTGATAGGAAATAACAAAAAAAAAAAAGGGGGAAAAAGGAAACGGACGACAGAAAGGAAAACAAAAAAAATTCGACCGACTTCCGTCACCGGACTGGAAATCCCATGAGAAAATCCGCGTGATATATACATAGCCGCGCACGTGTGTATTTTAGCGTGTCGTAGCCGCTGTGGGTATTAACTTTATGTGGAGTTTCGCTCGTCCATCGGAAACCCGATCAAACCGTTCATCGTATTTCAATCGCACAAGAGCGATTTTTTGTCCGCGTCGTTCCGATGCTTTTTTCTCCCCCCTCTCTTTTGCTCTTTCTCTCTTTGTTTCTCTTCTCTTTTTCTAGCGATTCACCTTCAATCCTCGTTACCGCTAAGGTAGCCTTGGAGGCAGGAATTCGCGGACATTATGGATACAGTGATGCTCTTTGACAGAATATTAGCCACGCGAGCGAAAACGTGCCAAAGTGAAGTAATTAAACCGCACGGCGGAAAAATCGCATTTGACGCGAATGCGCGTTTATCGTTTAGTTAACGTGAAACACAAATATTCGTCACCTCCGTGTTCATTTTTTTTTCGTTAGAATAATTATTATCATTTTTTAAAATTCAGATTATCGAAGTTTCGATTGGCACAACTTACACAAAATTTACATGCTGTACATTACATGCTGTCCTATTATTTAATAAATATAATGCGAATTTATTATTAAACAGTATATCACAATTAATTTTTACAGCGTAACACAGTTCTCCAATTTCAACTTGTTTCAATAATCCACTTATTATTTTGCTTTCCATATCGCGGTAAATGGAAAACGCGAAACGCGAGTGTTAATTTGAGCGTGATTCGGCGGATGAATTTCATTCAAGAAGCAATGTTGCGCCGCAATTTATCAGATATCGCGATGTCGTAAAGCGCCATAAATAGACCGTAAATTTTCCCGTCCATAACTCATATAGTTTCGCATGCATTTTGCACGGAGGCGAGCAATATAAAAACACACGTGAAATTTTGTGATTACCGCCGAGATCCACTGTAATTCATAAAAATCTATCGCGTATATAGTTTTGCAGTTTTATTAAACGGCGAATAAACTTTACAGCAGCCTGGAAAGCTTTAACAGCGCTATCAAAATGCAAAAACTGAATCTTGCAATTATATTTGTACGTATAATAATTATATCTTTTAATCCGTTACGCACGTAGACATATTTAATGTCACTTAAAGCGGCTTTCGTCCTACTACACGAAATCGCATTCCCGCTCTCGTTGATTCTTCTCTCGTTCCTTTATTTTGATGTATTTATGTACACGTACGTGCGATATACACGGGGGTGCAAATACCACTCGCGAACTGTGTGTGTGTGTGTGTGTGTGTGTGTACGGAAATACTTACGAGTTCGTGCAACCGACAGCTGGGTCTCCCCCTCGTATATACGTATGTATACGCGTACATGTGTATTTCTATATATATGGCGCGATAAAAGTGCAGGTAAATCGTGGCGGGCTGCACGGTTCTGCAGCCAGTAAATTTTACGGGAGTTATGTTGCGAGCGAGAACGCGCACTATACCATCCCAAAACCCAAGCCGCGCGAGCATCGACTTTTCTTCTTCGTTCCTTTTTGTGGAGAATACTAGTTTACGCGATTTGTGCAAATTTCCGTCTGCGCGTTAAACGCGCGTCGTTGTAATTAATATTCAAGGCACTAATCCATGCGCGCGTTTTCACGTAAAATATTAAAAGAAGATTAAAGCGTCTGCTAATAATTTTTCAGGTGAAGACATTTGAGCCCCTGGGATATATCTCAATGGTCTTCATGAAACTAGGTTAGCAATAGGAAAATCGCGAGAACGTTGAAAACTCGTTTAACACAGTCCCTCCATTAAATCGTATTAAAATGAAATAGTGCTTAGCAATTTTTCAGAAAACTCTCAGCAACTTTTCTTTCGTCGGGAGTGGCATCGAGAGTTGTTTTCAACTTTTCACACTCTTGACACGTATATTGAATCTTTTGCGCCGCGTTTCTCACACGTGCAAGATTTCTCTTATAAATTGAACAGGAGGGAATGACGTTCGACAATTTGTTGCCTTTCCGTACTTCAGATCTTAATCTCTCAAACCTTAATCTCTTATCTCGTTGGCATATCCATCGAGACATCTGCATCCGTTTGATAATTCGTGCGAACCCAACTGGGTCTTCCTCGTAACTGCAACAACACAGCCACAGCTGCGCGTGAAACGCAGTGTGGGCAGAAGTCTTGTCCACGCGTTGCATGCGGCGTGACGCATCGCGGTGTATGGAATTGAGCGGTGAATTGCGGCCAGTTATGTACCGCCCGTAGAATAGGGGATTATGCTAAATTCAATCGATAAACGCAGCGGGTGCCCGCGGGCGCCGTTGAAACGCAACGGTGACCGACCGATAATAACGATAATGCCACCACCGATGACGACAATGACGATGATGATCGCGATGATGACGATGATCGGGTGAAGAGGATGACGATGGCGGCCGCGGCCGCGGCGGCGGCGGCGCGGCGGTGGCGGCGATGATGCGCGTAACCGCAGCGTGTGTTGCAACAAGCATACTGCAAGTGGATCGTGATATAGGAACACCAAGTATGTCGGCTGGCCGATCGTGTAAACGAACGAGCCGCTTCGATCGATCTGCTTTGGTGCTCCAACTGCGTTTGCATTAATCGTATCACCGCGTCAATTTTAATATAGCGTTATCGGTCTCCGCTATGCGATCGTGAAAGGGCCTTCAAAGAGGCTTTAAAGTGATTACGATAGCACGTTTGGGAAGTTGTTTCAACCAAAGTTATTTACTAGCGATTAATTATCGCCTATCATTCGACTTGGGAATAAGCGGTTCGTCAATAAAAAGCAATTTTGTTTCGAAGATGCGAAACATCCAGCTTGATAAAATTTACAGGTGATCGTTTATATTAGCTATTTCCGAACAAAAAAGTCTGACGGACTTTACCTTCGAACTGATTGTATCGTTTTTCAGCGAACATGGCTTGGCATTTATATCGTTTATTACGTTATTGTGTTGCCCATTTAAACGTTTCAGCCATCAGAATCACAAAAATGTGTAAAACGTGCGTTTGTATTCTTCCCTACAATGTATCACATTATACTGCAATTTTTGGTAAAATGCATGTCGTGTTGCGACAACAATTACGGAAAAATTGTACGCACGTAGTATTTATATAAATATTCCTTTAGAGTATCTAAATAAAAACAAAAGTACAGATATAATATAATAAATGTATAAGAAGTGTAAAAAGTACACAATGAATCTCCGGTATTCTCTAATAATGAAAAATAAAAATACAGATACAAATTTCTGCATGGGTATTTTTATTGTGTGTGTGTAAAGAAAAATTAAAACTATCTTTTACCAACAAAAATTACTAAACTCCCACATAAGTTTCTTGAACATGAAGGATATCGAAGCCAAGGATTCCACTTTATGTCAAGTACGCTGCTGCATATCATTAGTTATGATATATTATTTTATGTAATATAATATTTTATGCAATCAAATTTTGACCGACATTGGCGGTTCGATTTCATAAAATATTCACGTTCGGCACCTTGCTGGAATAACTATGACCTAAGTTGCATTTAACACTTGGCGGACTTATAAACTTCAATAAGGGTGCGAGAGGGGGCTCTGTCTTGTTAGAACATGATATGCAGATGTGTAATTTGTGGAAAAGCAAACAGTTTTAGCATATCCACTCTCCGAAAGTAAATTAGTGTATTATTACTCACAAACATATACACATAGTAAATATTTACTGATGATTATATCAGTTATAAGTATAATAGCACTAAAGTTACTGATTTACTTTTAGAGAGCAGGGGGGTAATTGTTGTTACAGCGCAGTGTCTTCATTAAAGAAAAATAATTCGATAATCATGTTTTTTCTTATTGAAATTTGCAATTGTTAAATGCAACTTTTTGTTTTAAGATCGTAATTTACTCCATACTAAAATGCTGAACGTGAATATTTTGCGCAATCAAACTGTGATCTCCTTTGACACCATAATTAAGTGTGCTATGCTGCAGCACACTTGGCATAAATTTGAATACTGATTCGAAATACTGATTCCTATACGTGTCACTAAAGGTCGTGCGGAAGTTTGATAATTTTTTATAAAAAAATTTTTAATTATTCTTTAGAATAAAAATGTGTTTGTTACTATCATTGTTTTAAAATACTGGAGATTTATCGCACACACATAAAATATACATAAGAAAAAATAAAATTTATAAATTCCACTTATACTTAAAAAGAGTTCAACAGAATGTGCTCGACGTGTCCTAATATATTTTTTTATCTCTAGACCTTTATCTCTGACTCTTGTAGAAATTTGTCGTCGCTCTGTCTTCCCGTCATAATTTACTATTACGATACATCGAGTCCAGAGGAGAAGTGGCAAAGTGCATCTCGAGTGTATTTTGCTGGAGCGCACCGCGCGTGTTCGCCACGGTTGGAACAGCGGACGAAATGCATTTAAATAGTGGCTACCGCTCTCGCGGTAGTAGCACAATGATGCTTCCGGTCAGCAAGTAGCACAATGGTCCGACCCGGGCCACAGGATCCGCCGCCACCGTCGCCTCCTTTCCCCCGTCATAATTTAACCCTGCTTTGCATATAAAAAGCAACAATGGGCCACGGCTCCGTGCAGCCAGAGCGAAAATTTGATTTGTCGTCCCACTGGCTGCACTTTTTGTGGCTACCCGACCGACCCACTCTAGGCACCCTTCCCCGTCCACCCCCGCAGCAAGTCGGACTGTACGAATTCTCGCGAAATTGCCTGCTTTCCGTAATTCATTGTCAACGCGGAATTCTCTGGCGGATTTTGCACTATTGCTCCTTGCTTCCGGTGTGACACTCGTAACGATCATCCGACATTTAATGAAAACTGATAGATCAACCTATGGTTGTAAATTTATCACGTCTTAAAAAGATGAATATTTTGACAAGGAATTTTGGCCGTTCTTGACAACTAAAAATCTACAGAAGTCAAAGTTCCTTGTATTAATAGAATATTAATAATTGTGTTATTATATTTACAATTAAATAATAATTTGCTTAAAAAAATGGCTATGTTAGAATAAGTAATGTTCATTTAAAATGGCACAAATATAAGAGGCGAGTCGTGCTAAAATGCAATCCAGTAGTTTCGATTAGTTCCTTAATTTATTATATTTTAGTAAATCCAAGAGTAATCCAAGAACCCGACTAACCTCGAAGCGCCTCTTTTTGTACAGATGATATTGCTTGTCAGATTGCAGCCTGCGGGAGTCGCAAGATTCAAATCATTTTTTTCCTTAAAACGAGAATGAGACGGCAAAAGGACGAAGGAAAGTAACGGAAAGGAAAGGCTAGTCAGGCGCGACGCTAGATAGGCCTCGAATATAAATATTTGTTCGTTGCTGCGACTACATTCTGCGTATCTAATTTTAACGCGACTAAAACGTTATAGCCTGAAACGTGGAATTTAACGCGGAAATCAGTATTAGCTACTATCGAATAAATGATCGATACTCATGTTTATACGCCACTCACGCACACTCATCTTTGGGGATCATGCGTAGATGTGTGGATAATATCTCGTTCTCGATGTGTCATGACCCCGTTCAACGCTCATGTAATTTCAACCGATACATGAATCAATATTATACACGAGAAACCTCCTACAAATCGACGGACTGATTAGATATCGCGCACAATTGATCGAAGGATCGCACAAATCGTATTTCGTGGATATTAATAACTGTAATAGTAGTTTTAATTATGCGATTAATTAATATTGATAATTAATACTGAGCGTATAACTGTACCTAAAACTAATGTGATTTAAAATCGTAGGCAGATTATACAGAGTGATTCAGAACAATCCCGTGTTCTTGTAAAAGCGTGTGCCCGGCCGAATTCTGAGACGATTTTTCCTCTAAAAAGGGCGCTTATTTTTTGAGTTATTAAAAAGTAATATTAGAGAGAGAGGACGAATTACGAATACACATACCCCAACACACACACACTCGTACAGAAGGTTTATATGCAAGGGCGACACACTCACCGTCGACGCGAGCGATCACGAGGGACACTCGTTGCAAGCACCAGCTGTTTAAGGAAGTAGGGTTATTATATTTTACATACACACACACATATGTATGTATAATGTATAACCTGTTCCGGTTTAATAACACTTAGAAAAAAAAATTGTTTATTTAAGAAGCTACCGGTACCTGCAACAAATGATTTTTAAATATAGTAACTAATGTCGACGTTCAAAACAAATACAAGACTCTTTTGTTACGGAAACTAATGCTAAGTTTGCTATTTCAATCAATTATTAATAATAGAAGCAATCGTGTATCTGCCGGATAGATTTTTATTAGCTAGCCATACCGATTATTTGCAAAAGGTACAAACAACGATTTAACAAATTTAAATTGTATCGTATAAATTGTGTATTATTTGTTGCATTGATAAATAACAAGAAATAATTTGCAATAATAACTGATTGATTCGTTTTCCTACCAAATCATAACATTTGTTATCATTTTCTGTTCTATTAAAAACTCATTTCTCTCAGTAAATTTACCCCATAACAGAATAAGTTTATCTACTAACAAAAACATTGAATTTTTAATTCTAGATATACTGTTTAAAAGCATTAGTAAATTTTTAAACAGTATCTAGAATGTCTAGAATAGATGTTCTAGACTATCTAGAATAGATAATGTATTTTCAATTAATGCATATATTAATATTCATTAATATAATATGGCATATATTAGTCCATAAAAAATTCCAACAAAACATTATAACTATAGTCCCTAATGTAGAAATAGTTTTTCCGATAAATAAATTAAATTCTTATATTTAAACAAATTTTCTATCTATTTTATATATGTATGCTGAGAATATGTATACTACTGATGGTGAGAGTTTATCTTCCACAGATTACCTACTCTGAATTTTACCACTTATGCCCGTTTCTACTAATGTAGTTTAATTTTAATCTTGGTTCAACTTACTCTTCATCTTTCTAGAACTACAAAAAATGAAGAGTTAGTTCAACCGAGATTAAAGTTAACCTACAGTGGTAGAAAAGAGCATTAATCAGACTACTTGAGCCACTAAAGGACGATTGCGTTTTTCAAAAAGTTTTTAAATTCTAAAAATGTGAGAAAATTTTAGTATATTCTTCCAACATTTAAGAATACGTACAATTATATAATTATACGTATTCCTATGACCCGAAGCGGTTTTTACTTCTTTTTATACGTTCGAATTTTAGGCGGAATAAATAAATAGTTTAAAATCGAAAAATTGCCCGAGTCTTCAAATCCTTACGTAGTTTGCAGAGGATTAAGCAAAAAAAGCAAAAGCACATTAGAAAATTTCTAACACGATGTTTACCTGTGCGTCTAATTAACACGTAGCTTACAAGCACGCGCGTTCGATTGCATGATTACATTTGAGAGTACCAATTTAATGGCACGTCATCGTAATCGACTTGAATCACGGTCGCGACATCAATCCCAATTTAACGTAACCAGACGCAGCCAGATAGTAAGGGCAGGTTCGGAGGTGTGAGCGTGCACAAGAGGTGCGGGACAGGTAATCGTGAATTAGCATGATAATGGCTCCGTGTGGATCACGCTGCGTGAGATAAGCAGCGATTTACGAGACGGGAATACGAGAGGCTTCCATCTCTCCACCTTATTATATATTTATATTCTCGCTGTCCCGTTGGAGATCTTTCAAACGGAAACGACGGATTAATACGGATTAACGACGGATGAATAATCATGTCACAAAAAATCTTCGCTTCCTGTCATAATCTAATACCGCTATTTTTCAAAAAGATGCAATGTTATTAGTTATTAATAGTTCTCCAAAAAAAACCACTTATTAAAATTGATAAAATGAATAAAAATGAAGACATATATGAAGTGTACATAAATTTAAATAAATTACGAGAAATGATATTCGAGTATATGTAAAAATAGTTTTTTTTTCAATTATGACCTTTGTATTCTTTTAATAAAAATGTCTAATCTCGACTTGAAGCGTACCTATGTACCTATTGCAAAATCGAATCATACGAATCGTTTGTTTCTTGATTCACGTTTTAATTGTATTAGTTGTCCCATTAACGAGCGGATATAACTTTCATCGTTTCGCTGCAGATCTCAAAGATGCACCTCGTTAGATCGCGTAGGATAACAAAGGCGCAGCGGGCAGTTAATCTATCAAAAGCGATATTCTATCGGCGGTACCGCGATATCGATCCCCGAGACAAAGTGGCGTCTCGATATCTTGTCGTGCGCCAAAGAAACTGGGAAGACACGCGAGAGATAATTCATGCGGTAGCTATAAATTTCGATCTTATCGCGATGCGTATCGGTTGCGTCGTACGTGCGTTGTAAGAATGCGATAACGAGTTTCCTTCCGATCTATGTTACGCATGAAACTCACTTCGTTCCGAGGAATATTTCCATCGTGTGTTCTTCGATACATCTTTGGAATACTGTTTTACTTTTACTTGCAAGAATTGCCATAAGTCATAAGGGGCTTCGACGTCAAATATTTCAGGAATCTAATTTTTCGCCAAATCAATACTTTCTGCATTAAACGTGTCATTTATCTAACATATATTTTGTACAAAATATTTTATTACTGCTATAATATTTTAATATAAATTTAATAATATTAACAATGATAAATTAACTGTAAACCGCTACATGAATGAAATAAGTAAAGAGAGGTAACTTAATAATAAGGTCGTCGCTAGATTGTTATCTAATAATATTTTTGTATGCCAATTCTAAATATGTCTTTTAGTTATATGTATAATCTGTGTGCTATCTTACTGCCGGACTTGAAACGTAAACATAAATTGGAGCTGAAATAATAATATCACATTATCAATTATATTAATAAATAATATCTATTATTATAGTATATCATGCATTATAATGTTATATTAATAATACAACATTGTATGTGTTATTAAAATATCATTAAATTGATGTCCATTTGATAATGATGATAGCATCTTGAAACACTGTAAATAACTTGCAAAAAATATTATTTCAGCGCGCTATACTTTATACAGATTCGAATATATGATTCGAATCTCGAATCTCTCGACTATCCAGGCGGGACGGATATCTTTCCAATTCGAGCACTGAAACATGCGGTAGTATCTGTCGCAATAACCAGTTATATATAACGAAAGAACGTATTGAAAGACCAAACAATGGACAAACAATAATAAATTTACCAATAACAGTTTATAATTGCGTTTCCGATAACACGTGGCGCGTAATTTATATAACTATAAGAAATGTATTTAGAATTTCAGTTTAAAAAAATATTAGATGACAAGATTCAACCGATTGTATTAGCTCTCTTTCCTTATTTATTTATTAATAATATTAATAATAAATAACAGAATAATAATAATAAATCATATGGTGTAGACTAATTTAGAGTACAAAGTAATAACAATATAAAATGTTGAAGCATTTTCGAACTAATAAGTAATGATAGTTGGTAATGATATCAGATGGAATTTGCTCGTTAAAGTTTGCAACTTACATGTATACTGATCTTTCATTAATGTTATTGATTTTCACAGTTCTCATTTTTATTATTTTGTTTTTATTTTTATAAATATAGACATAAATAATAACAATCAACTGTATTAATAAAAACCTTTACCGTTTATTAATTATTTTATTCTTTCGTCGACTTAAATACAATTCACTATTTTCGGTTTGAGAATTATACAGAAATTGTTGATAAAATAATAAAAAGCTGCACAACAGCTTAATGATTATTTTGTAGTGTAAAGAACAAAATATTTTGTATATGCTTATTTTGTTATAAATATTTCGTGGGAGAAATTGGTATGACGAATGATGTATTTCTGTATAAAGTATAGTGCGCTGTTATTTATAAGCACGCGCGCGTTTGTGTGTATATTTATTTGGCTGATGCATTAATATTTATGCGTACAGTCTCAGATCAGTAGGCAGCTGCGCGAGCCACTGCGGATGTCACATTATCTCTCGAAACGCGATAGTGACAGATACTCAGAGACGCCAAAAGCGGTCATTCTCTAAGAACATCCAACCATTCTATTTCTGTGCGATTAATTTATTCTCGCAAGCGTATCGAGGTCATCATTATCTATCGAAACAGATATTTCATCTCATTCATTAATTTGAAGTAGGAATCACAGCGATACGGGATAGAGATTACAAATTATTGTTTCATGGTATCCACGGGCGGTAATTATTTCGTTAATGTTAGATGCGTTTTACCTCGTGTATATCAAATTTTTCGTTAATTCAAATATAACGTGTTTATCAATTCTGTACCAAAAGCATGAGTATAAAATATAAATACATACATAAATTTAATAATTTGAATAATTGTATGGAAAGATAGATTATACAGATCATTTTTCACAAAATTAAATAATTAATTCGAAATACAGGAAATACTGCTGCGTTTAGAAAACAGCTTTGTAACTATTTTATAATTCTTTAATATGACTGATGATTTTGCCTTTAGTTCCTTACTAAATCTAAATATATACAAATCATATTAAAGAATCTTTCAATATTTGTAAAGCTGCTTTTTCTGCTGAACATAGCATATATCTAATTCGATTAACGTAAACAGTATAAAAAAATTGAAAAACGTTCGTTTTTTTACTAAATGTAATGCATTGGTATGAATTTAATACATATGTATAAATGTAATACATTGTCATATTAAAATATTCAAAATTAGAATTTACAGGTCAAAAAAACCTCGATATTTCGCTTAAAATATCAGACGCAATAAAAATGCGTGTAGATTAGCATAATTGATTAGAACGGTAAATGAATAATTATCACATTCAATTGTTCATTAGTGGTACTAATTTAATAATGTAAGAAATTGACCAATCATATATAGTCGATTATTCTCCCCACATCATCTGTGATTGATCAGTTTTTTATACAGCTTAATACAGTATATAAATATAATTTAATACAGTAGATATATTATTACAGTAGATGTAAATCAGAACTGATGCAGAATAATGTGAAACAGAAAGCAAAGTAAAAACTTAGAAGATTCCGTAAAACTCCGGATGCTTTTGAAAATTTTCCCCCGGACATTTCCGGAAAACGCTCTAAAAAAAAGGCGAATGGCAACCGTAACTAGTACTCGAACCTACAGACAGCATTGTTCGCGTTGAAATTATCCATTGAAATTCACAATTAACACCGGAACAAAATGCAATTATGTATTTTACAAATATTTAGAAATTATACTTAAATGTCGCCGTACTGTCCTTCAAAATGCTTCCTATCAAAATGCTTCAAATTGTTACATACTATACATTTAAGAGTCATCTATTCTCAATTTAAATGCAACGTGCTCATTATTTTGTATAGTAATAATACCGAATGATAAACAAAATAAATCGATAAACCAAGTGATTAAAGTAAAGGTTAATCGTCATTCTTGAACCTTCCGTAATTAATGTCAGTTGAAATATCGCATAAGAATAATGAATCAACTTTGAAATAAACAATGTTACGATTTAATTGAATAGGTAAATACAACTATAATCAATCTTTACTTTGTACACTTTGATCGAAAGATATAATGTATAAATATAACATTTATACATCAATAATTTGTTAAAATGCTTAAATGTTTTATATTTATTAATTTTCTTTGCGTTATCCTAACATGATATAATGCATGTTGTGTGTAATTAAATTCAAGAACATTGTATAATATGATGTGTAATTAACTATGTTTTCGTAAGTGTGTGTTCAATGATAAAATCTGAGAGGAGGAGATCTAGGAGGCAATCGGACGTCGACGAAGCAACCATAGGGTAAGTAATCTATCATTTATTTGTTATCTGATTAATCAAATGTTACGAATTTAATCGTTTATAATAATTATTTATACTGCAATCACTTTTTGAAATAATTAATTATCCTTGACGTTGCTATAATTTGAATATATTTATATGCTGCAGTTCGATGCAATTTCAACGTAATTTGCAACTCCGCTCTGCTGCGCATCGTATTATATCGTATTGATAAGTTACGAATCATATTTTAATCTGAGATAATGAATCCATAAAAGTTATATTAAATAAAATGTATATTTAAATATGTGCTAACGTGTATATCAAATAAAAAGTATAAGAACATTACACATAAAAATGTGATATTTTATAAATCCATGGTCTTGAAATAGATGGACAGATTAATAGTGCTTTAATCCTGGATTATATGATATTGATTTATTGTACATGCAGGAATACACACATTCACATATAAAGCTTATAGAGTAGAGGTTTATATTGATATATTGATATCATTTGTCGACATACTTTTATGTCTCGTTATAAAATAAAATATTTATTTCAAATTTTCAGAGTAAGATTTTATTAAACCGATTAATTTCAAATTGACAGAATAAGCCATATAGTAATATAGTCAGTTGTAGTTCGTCATATCAATTATAGTCTGAAATTGATAATACAACAATTTTCTGATAGCAAATTTGAATTGAGTGACCTAAAATACATTTAAAAATTGTTTCCTCTACTTGCATTAAAAATTATTCAAAGTTTGTAAATTAGTGTTATCTCTGGAATATGTTAAAAAAATTATTGTCGTTGAGATGAATTTTTTGTTTTCTAATACTTTTTAATAAAAATTAAGTTTTCTATTTTCTATTCTTTTTTTCCAGGATTAAATATACAAAGTGCTAAAAAAAATATTCATTTCTTTCAATATGCACACGTCACATGCATAAATAAAAAAAACAGAATACTTCATGTGTCATGAAACATATTCTAATTAATTTATTTAATGAAAAAGATATGCTACCATGTAATTATAATATTTTAAAAAAGATACTCATTTTCATTTTTTTTTATTATAGTCTAGATAGATTTTTCATAATTCATTCATTTATCGACAATATAATTTCTATTTGAAAGAAAGTAAAATTAAACTTAATCGCTTATAATTGGAAAATTATTTTAACTTCAACAGAGCCGTGTGAGAATTTCCGATTGTATTTAATGTTAATTCTTATTAAAGAATACGAATAATTCTTATATTAAGAAATATCTCACTATACTCTACCAAGCAAAACCTATCGTATTGCACTAAACAATTTACTAAATAAGTATATAACAAATATCATTTAATCAATACATACTTTCTATACTTTATACACAAATTATGACTTCAGATTAGAATACCTTCGATACAAGATATAACGATTTGATTGTTAGGTCTAGCATATATATCATTCTAAACCGTAGATATGACTGATGAGTGTCAATCAGCTATCGGGAACCTAAATCTAATAATCCCGAAACGAAATCCGTGATAATAGGGCTGCAAAACGCACGCGCAATAATTGGCCGTGTTGTAATCTCGCGGCTCTCGGGATGCGCGCAGTCACCGCAACGCTAATTACACGTAATCAATCCCCGGATTGTCGTCCTAAGTATCACTGTCATTGTCGGCCATGTGCTTTGCGCTTCACGATTCGCGTTACCGGTATAGCCTTGCACATGAGGAGGCACGAGGAGGTAACGCGAGGCGCGAGGTACGAGGAAGCTCGAATTATGTGCCGCCTCGGGTGCTTCCGATTCGAGCTGCTAATGAACTGCAGTTATCGCAAGATCGGTCCGGATTCCGCTGCGTAGTGGAGAATAATCCCGTTCAATCGATATACGAAATGCATTACGCGGTAAATGCGTGATGCGGATGCCGAGAGACGCGCGTGAACGCGTTTGAGACAATAACGCGAAATAATTCTATTTTATCCTTACCGCCGCGATATTTCATTATTTGCGTATATATTTTATATCTTTTTTTATTATATACTCTGAAAAATAACGGTATCTATATAATTCTCACTTTTGGCGAAATTAAATATTAATATTAATTACTAATATGATGAGAATTTAATCATGAATTTTAAATCCACATCATGATGGTGTTCATATAAATACCAACATAGTAAAAATTATGTAGACACTGCATGGGTGTTAAATCCACACCGACATTTTTTCGAGTGTAGGAATAATTCATGATTTTTATATCACATACTACATTCGTCTAGCTCAACAGGCTCACGGCGAAAGAACTGATAAAGCGCTGCAATTGTATAAAATACAGAGTTAGCTATACTTACGCGCGACAATTGAGCGCAAAGACGTGACTGCTCATCTCGCTTGTCATCTCTTACATTAGATCGCAAATCGCGCTTTATCGATGTTCAAATTACAACGTGCCTCGAGGAATATCCGTGGCATCGATCGGCTATGCGTGAGATGTACCACTGATGCGCCGTAGATGCCATGTGTACATATACAAACGGACACATAACTCTGTTTCAGGAATATCGCGCAATCGCTCTCTGTTTCAGGAACATTGTCACGATTACTCGCGTTGCAGAAATGGCACCGAACGCAACGTGAGACACGAGCATTTCAGTTCACTGCGCCTCGACCACCATTAGAATTGAGTAAATTAGAAATTAGGTTAATTAGAAATAAAATAATAAAAAAAATTGACTGTAAATCTTGGAAAATCCGTAAATAATTTAACGTCGTGTGTCGAGTAATAGATATATAATTTGAAGACTAAATAAATAAGAAAAAAAGCTCAGAAAAAAATTCAGAAAAAGTAAATGTTAACTATTAAACCAAATCATTGAATAATTAATATTAATTGTTACAACAAATCAAATTTTATGAGAATGACTTGAATATATCGCTTTTAAAGAGTTGTAGGCATACCATTTTATATAATGCCACTATTTTCGGTTAGACGACCGTTTCCTCGTCGTTTCTTTATAAACTGATTTGTACCCGGGCGTCATATACGCAGCATTCGCATTCGCAGCTCCGATATATTGCGGATAAATTATCTATCGCGCTGATCAGCCATGCGTGAAATGCGTCGAGATATGCGCCGCGGCTGATGGAACGTATGCATGCCTGGGGCATATCATTGGGCTACAGGAACGACGATATGTTCCTTTCGAATACGATTCCCCACAGGATGTTTGCGGATATCCTTCTATTCGAGTTATGTTGCTGGAACTGCATCGAAGTAACCCGATAGGTCTGTGAAGTTGGCACCTCTAAATACGAATTTTGACAAAATCAACATTGTATTCGAATGTTCACTATTTGTCCATATTTGTCCATAAAAAAAAATTTGTTATCCACCCTCCAAAAAAATTTATAAACAAAAAAAATATTGTAGCACCCCCATGCAAATATACTTCCACCTGTCAAAAAAATATTACAAACAAACATTGTTTAACCTTAATTTGTTTATAACTTTTTTGGTGGACAAAACGATTTCTGTACACAATTCGGAAGAATATTCACATGAGGGTGCTACAATCTTTTTATATAATTTTTTTGGAGGGTAGACAAAAAATTTTTTTATGGACAACTGTGGACAAATAGTGGACAATCGAATGCAATGTTGATTTGGTCATCAAAATTCACATTTATAGGTGTTAACTTTACAGACCTGTAAACCCGATACAACCTTCAAACAGATATCAGATATTAACTTCAAGTATTTAACAAAGCAACATGGAGTCATGCAATTATTTTATAAAAGCTCGAAATCTTTCTCTTTTTTTTCTCAGCCAGAAAAATTATAAAATATTATAAGAGTCGTTTTTACTTTGATTTTTTTCTTATAAACAATTAAATGCGATGTACATCGCAATTTGCATTTGCAAAGTGCATCACGCCACATTTATGAAAGTAATGTTTTGCAGATAATTACACGATTCCATCGCGGCGAAATGAGTTACCCGTTACACGGTCAACTTGCAGAAATTGCATCCCGGAATGCGTCGTGCAGCTGCTGTACGCGCGGCATCGTGTAATTAGAGTCAGTGAACGAACGTTTTCGACTGAAATGTTGCATAAACCGTCGCGTCGGGCCGCTTTAGCCTCTCTAATGATGTTATTCTTAATTCTGCTAAATCCTCGGTGCAGTCTCCTCTGCAATACTCGTGATTCCTACAGTATTGTATTAAGACAATAATCCTTAGTGATTACAAGATTCACCCTGTATCGTTAAGTTTTATATAAAAATATTGTAGATATAATGTTGCGCGGAAGAACAATTTTGCTGATTTAAAAATTTAAGTAGATCTGAAAATAATTTTGTTGGACCATTGAAATAGTTGTACAGGAAACTCAAGTATGATGAGCAATGCTGCAAAAACTTTCGACATTTTAGCAGTTTGAACGTTCTATACCTATAATTATTATGATAATCCAAGTTAAAATAATTAAATCTATAAGCTATGGTACTTCAACAAAACTGTTCTTTCCACGTGCGAATTGATTCCCGCACTGTCAAACTTATTTGTCATAATTATATAAATTTTGGTGCTATCGAACACAAATGCTGTGTATTACAAAAAAGGTTTCAATAGTAAGAGATTTAATCGTGAATTTCATTGAATCGAGTCGAGGAATGCGTCTCGAAGAGAAAGGGAAGAGAGAAAGCGAGAACCGTATATGATCTCATGAACTAGTATGCATGCATGAATCATGCATATCGGCAAATTCGTGAATCAGTCAGAGAAATGCGCGTACGTGCGTCCCGTTAGGATGTTACACCAGTTGGGAAAGCGTCGACTGTCTGCATAAATGTTCCCGCAGTCTCCCTTTGCTACGAACGTTATGCTCACGCTATGACAGAGGCTTGATCGATAGTCAACTTCGACGAATAGCGAATCCAACGATATCTAACGACTGACAACGTCAGAACGTTTTGCCGCGAATTTCGACGCAGAAGTTTTGTGACAGGGAATTGTAAACAGCAAGGCTGTGTGAGTTCGATGTAATCCCTCGAAAGGCGGAAGCCTGGTGGCCGCTTACGTCGAGCAAGGATCAACGTCGATCCTGAGAGCTACGACCTTGATCCGAAGTTTCCGCATCGCCCGGATCACAGGTGTCTTGCAATCCGTGCTGCGGACGAACTTGGTCGTCCAGCCGACCATGACGAGGATTTTACAGAGATGTAAAACGACCAGGACACAAAACAGTTTAGGCAGGCACGACGCGCCATGCTAACAGCGTGACTACACCGGCAAAACTTGCCGGCCTCCGTGAAGGATCTCCCGTTGATGTAATTTCAAGCGAGTTTACTGTATTCACGCCAGCGCGCCGCCGCCGCCCGCGCCGCTGCAACTGCAGCAATTACTCGCAACACGCTGAGCACCTTCGTGGCGTTCGGCGGAGACAGAAAGGTCGTTGACCCTAACGAACGTTATACAGACATAAGCGATAAGGATTCACTCGGAGAGCGAGGAAGACAAAACGTGGCAACGATACTGTTATCGCACGATGATGTTACTGAACTGCGAGATTTTGTCAGTCAAGTTGAAGAAGTGTCGAAAAGTTTTCGCTCAGTAGATCTGTTTTTATTCCTATACTTTCTAAACTAGGGTAACTAACGGTGCAATAAGTCGAAGTGAAACAAATATACGATTGTTGTATCATGTACACTAGTTAACAGAAAATTCATTAAAAATAAACCTAATATTAGCATAAAATGATACCCTTCATATGATCAAGAAGAGCAATAGTATAAATTAACTGGGATATATTAATGCGTGATTATCGAGAGGTGTACTTATGTTATAATCAATATAGTACAATAATATACACTCGATCATGATGGCGAAAATAAACCAAACATGATAATATTTCCAAAGGAGCATTTTAATCAGAATTTATATGGAGCGAATAAAATAATTATTAAATTGTAATAAGCAGACCGTGATAACAATTTAATTTTGCATTATAAACGGAATGTGAATTATAGGCATTTCGTGTTAATAAAACAGTGCGTTTAATCGAAGCGTGATGCGGTTTGCGTTTTGCAAAAGTCGAAATGATCGTGGCAAAAACCAGCGTTCATGTAACGGTGCGGTAAGCCGGGAGATAAAAACAGAGACGGTCTGACAAACGTCTACCGGATACGCGCTTCTGGTATGCACACTTCGCGACTCCGTAAAAAAAAAAGATAACGACAAAAGGAGAGGGGGGGGGGGAAAGAGGACAAAGAAGGGGAGAGGAAAATTGCCCTTTCCCTCTGTCGTTTACGTGACCTTTCACCCGCACTACAGCCGAGCAGAGGAGCATCGAAGAAGGTCGTAAAGAATTTTAAAAATGGAGCAAAGGCTGCTTTCGGTTGCTTCTCCAACTCGTGACTAACACCGTCCTCTATCCTCACCGAACTTCCCTCCCTCTTCGGCCACCCTCGCCGTCATTTTCTCCCACCCACATCTTTCGCCGGTACATCCCCAACTACCTTCGTCTTTCTGAATAAATTCACGTTCTCTCCCGGGAGGAATACGAGAATAAACGTAAGTAAACAAATCAGGAGATAAAATTGCGAACGTGCCGCACATTTTTCTACGATCTAACCGCGCTAAGGCATTATTTAATTCCCCGTACGAGAACGTGACTCGGCAGTCTTAAGCGGCCGCGTATTTCCGGTTACCTAACCGCCACGCCGGCCGCAACCGCGCTCTAATATCTGCCTTTTTATCCGGCAATCGTTTTTAGACGAGAATTAAATGAGAATTTCGTGGAGCGTGCGTGCTCGCTTAATCTTTTCCATCAGTCAAAGGTTTTCTTATTTTTAACACACTTAAAAGACAACGGTATACTAAGAATATCATTCTTATTGTGCAACGATACTTGCAACTGCTTGTGGGAAAATGATATGTATCGCGCTAATATCGACATGCATATCGATTAATCTGGTCGACATTCTTTTCGAGATTGTCTCTGAGATTTTCCAGCGAGGCGGATGACGTCGGTACTCCCAGGGCTTCAGTCTTGCTTATTTTCTAGCTAACCTGTTGTACCACAAAGATAAAGCCGACAAACTCGAGGTAGTTCGCCATCGTGATGCTTCAGGTTATCGGGAAGTGATCAGTTTTACGAGCTGATCATCCTTTATGAGCTCCCACGTCCTCTTCGGCCTTCTTTACTCTTTGCCCTCGATTGGCGAGGGGCCGGCTTTACCAACCGGCGATTGTCATTCATAGTAAGACTTTGCTCGTAAAGTATAGTAGCCTACTCCTGACTCTTGCGCATTGACTTTCTACAGCCTTATCAACGTACGTCAGCGTTCGTCAGCGCTTTCCTTCAATTATATTCGCCATTCGTTGTGCAAACGCGAGAAAAGAAAAATCAAAATATATTGGATCAAGACGAGGGACATAAAAGAGCGTGTTATACAAATCATTTCAATAATATAGTTTCATTGTGTTTGAAAGTAATTAGCGCGTAGTGATATATCTAAAGTAAAGGTACATAATATAAATAATATATAAAATTATTCCAATATCTCTATAACTTTGACCGTATAGTTTGCGATTCTTTTTACTTAGTATAAAATTTAATATAATTTATCATTTGTTTTTCAATGCCATTCAGCACAATCGAGATATTTTTTACTGTAACTTCATTGTTAATAAAGACATTTATGTTTGCTTGTTGTATCTCTTAATGTTTGGTGTTTTGAAGAAAAATTTATTATAATATTATATAATAATTTATTTTTATGCAATATTTTTCGGAATAGCCAGTATGTTAAATTTATGATAAATATGGCGCCAAAGGAATAGTATATGATACACACAGATCGCGCAAATTGTGTAAATAATAATAAATAAAAAAGATTGAAGCTAATTTTTTCTAACAATAAGTAATTCTGTTTCTAATAAAAATTTCAAGACTTTTTTTTTGTAATAGAAAACATTTTTCTAAAAATGTTCTGTCTTTATCCATGTTAATGGATAAAAATTCTAACTTTATTATTAACGAACAAAAAATTACTTCGTGTCCAAATCGAAGAAAGATTTTTCCAAATCTCATCCTCCCTGATAAATTTTATTCGGAAATGATTATCTCCAATATCACGAAATGAAATAGAGATGAAAATGCCTGGCTCAGCACACGAATGATAAACGATAGTGTTTATGTTGGACACAGAATCGCTATGGAAATGCTCGTTTATTTGATCCATCATCGTGACCACGACACGGGAGCGTCCCCATCCCTCTCGGTCTGCCTGTCGTTCGGCGCAGATCTCGCTCGTAAAGTCAGCACTTCGCACCTACGACTAGTTTTACATGCTAGCTTCCGTTTATATCTCAGCCGTCGTGTGGTCTGCGTTTGTCAGCGTTTCGAGAAAACAGATTTACCTTCTCCATTTTTTATGAATTGACTGTAAACTATAATAGGAAACATCGAAAAATGACGAAGGAAAATTTATTTACACACGTAGAAAAATAACATTATTTTTACACGTTTATCTTTCATCACTGATTTTTCGTGAAATTAACAAACTTCATTAAGACAGTCCAAAAGTTATCCGTAATATTTTTCATATATACTTCGCGCTGCATTCTCTACAGAATAAGCAGAGGAAAACCTTTTGTGAAACGCAGCTTCCCTAATATCCCCGGCTTGGTGCCGAGAATTAAATGTAGACTCGTTGCGACACATCTCGCAGAAGGCGCAAGGTGTATTAAATGGTAGCGTGCGGTGTACAAGCGCGTGGTGGAGTAAAAACAACATTACCCTAAATCGAGGTAATTACCGGAACAGACACAGATCCGTGTGGGTTAAAAGCGGCAAACACGTCTATGTAAAATTTCAGGAACCAGCGCCTACCAGTTTCTTTCTTGTTTCACGTATCTACGTTCCTTTTTTCGTGCTCATTTCGCAAATATATACCAAGCAGCGTACATGAAACTCAATTCGATGTGCATAAACCAAAAGATGAAAAATTATTTCGAAATAAGAAACATAATTAATGTGTGCGACGTTGATTTATTGCTCAACGCGTATATTACGTTATACTTCTTTCATATAGAATATCACCGGTTTTCTAATATAGAATATCAGCAATCAATATCAGCAATATAAATAATAATAGGTAGCACATTTGATATTTCGCTTCATCGCGTTGACGACCTAGTTACAGATGCCGCGTTTAATCTCCCTCGCGGAGAAATAAAAGAGACGGTTGGGCAGAAAGAACTCATTCATTAGAACTCTTTGCTCTCGACAAAAGAGTTCGTCGTTGCACCCAAGTTGAGTTCGTTCGCCGACGCTGCGCCGTGTCGACATTTTCAAAAACATCCGCACAGCACTAACGATACGTACACAGAAAATGGAAAAGAAAAAAATCGCAACATCGCGAGTGCTTGTAATAGCAATAGGAAACGCGTGAGTGTAGGTCAAAAAATGATTTTTACACGGATGAGATCTAATGAAAACACAAGACGAGTCGATTTTCTGCACAAGTATGTCGAGCGGAAATACTGAGCGAAAAATCAAGTTAAACTGATACACATATATTCCATGACAGGAAAAATGCATTCGTGTATTAGTCTTAATCCTGGCAAATTTTACATATCGTGCTATTTGGATGTTGAAGAATAGCAGTTGTAGCATAGCAATTCATAACGTTTTGCAGCCAGGAGCACGGTATTCGAAAACTGGGTCGTACATAAAAAATGTATAAGACATGCGATATTGTTTTTATCCTTTTCTATTACGAAATGTATCGACTGCAAATGTCTCGTTCACGTTTTCGCTTGTTCATTCTCGAACTAGGTATGGCGCACTATTTTATATAAATCTAACGCGTGATGCATTTTAACATTCTCCCTACTACGTATATCTCGAATCAAATCAGCATAGCTTCAGAGCCATTGAAATTCCAATACGAATCGAAATATTGAGTAAAAAATGAATTTTTCATAAATTCTTTGTATATAATGGACACTAAGAATAAAAATATTTTTAAAAAATGTTTTTAAAAAATCTATACAAACAATCACTGTACTTTTGTTAGTTAACCGTTTGAGTTATAAATACGTGTTAAAATTAAAACCTTTAACTTTGTGCTAAATGTACATATGTATGATGTAAACTTGCATCATCGATGCAAATAGTGTCGCGTGTAATAAGTTTTAATATACAACGCGCCACCAATGTCATATACGCACGATGCATATACACACAGGCACGTACACATACGTGATGCCTTCTATTAATGAAAATACAGCTAGATATGGAGCAATAAAATTTGTATGTCAAAATAAAATACGTGAACACGTTGTTCAAAAAAGTGTAATTTAATATTCGACCATTAGTGCCAAACTTGTGGTTTATGCAGGAGGCACAATTATAAATTTCAAATAGAACGGATGCTGGGAGCGCAGATAAATGTAATCAAAGCAAAGTAGCTCCATTGTGTTTCGAAACAGACATGAAACGCTGCTTAAAAGTCCATGAAATACGGCCCGCGTGGACTCGGCGAGCCAATGGCCAACGAACGATGTGCCCCATTGTATATCCCTATTGTTTTGGCGCTAATTACTTAATGAATTTAATTAGAGGTGATTACGACAGGGGAGAAACGACGATAGAAGCTATGCATCTTTACTCACCAGATGGATTCGTCAGGAAAATCCATTTCGCCGTGCTTCGCCACTTATCGCGTCCAGATTGAAAGGCCGTGAGGCAGAAATGGATTATCCCGAGGAAGGAGAAAAATCGGCGTTTACTCCGACCGAGCAAGGTGAGAGATTTTTCGCGACGTATTTCGGAAGCTGTCGATTTACTTTCGCCATGTTCGAAAAACGCGCTGTTCATTTGCGCAACGGCGTATCGAGAGAGCGAGTTATTTATCGTCTTCGGTGATGATTTTTCGTCAATATACGTATCGAATACGTTTATAAGAGCACATACAATAATTATACAAAAACAAAGATACCAAAAGATCGATGATGATTTTTCGTCAATACGTATCGAGGACTGATAAAACGGATTGAGCAATTTGCAGCAACAATCGTTCCTTCTGCTTTATTAATCAGAGATGATAAAGCACGTTTCGCTTTTGCGTGCGTTTGACACCGCAAGCGTGCCATTTTAAACGCGGTCCATTCGACGAGACGGGCTTTCGATAATGCCTTTATCAGTGCGCCATTATGACTGTGATACGGCTTTATATGCCTCGTCAAATATCTATGCCCCAGAATGACTGACGGCGGAAAACTTGCGTGAATTTCGATATGATACTCGCGGGAGGCTGGACACTTGCGCGCGGAAATGTCCAGTCGCACATGAGTTTCCAGCGAAATTTCCGGAATTCGCAGAATTCCCAGCATTCATTTGCGGAACGTTTAAAACGTGCTGACGGTAATGGCCTGAATTATTCACCGGTCGTATAAAATGTCCATCGGTCTGATTAATGAGTTCTGGCCGGGGGAATTTTTTTCTTTTTTTAAATAAATTTCATAGTACGCGCGCGCGTGAATGGCATTATGAATAGCGTTCCCTGACAAAGGCTTTCTATAATTCTTCCCGGTAACGTTCGCGCGCGTCGCACCGACGTTCCTATCGGCAACAACGTCGATCGAACGGCATGTCGACGGAGAGATCGATAACGGCAGACTTACTCTTTGAAACTGTGTCGAATGCGCGTGGCGAAGCCATTAAATTCGACGTATAATAAATAACTGGAAAGAATACCGGTAGTGTCGTATACCGGTACAGTCGTGATTCATATCAGTGATTGATCGTTGCTGGACACTCCAGGAGGCTCGACTGCTCGTTGCAGATTCGATCGTACGAGAGAACGATAGAGATCGCTCGAGGATGTGATTCTACGAGAGAAGAGGTATTGCAATCCAATAAACCTTTTCATTAACGAAACGACATATTGCTAAGAAGAGGTGACGTTCATTAGTTCGATTCCTTGCGATAATTCAATTATGAAAATATTATTTTGCTGTTACATCAAAAATTGAAGAGGTGTATGCCAATGATACGTAAAAAACCTTTTTCGATCAAGTACATTGTGACAAGTAAAACATTTCATTATATTAATCGCTATCGTATATAATACTACATTTGTTGCTAAATGATACACGAAAAAAAACGATTTTGATAAAGTATTTAAATTTAAGTAAATACAAATCTGTGAATTTTCTACATAATTATTTTAATGGTCCATAAAAGTTATTTTTAGATAGAAATTTGTAGAAAATTCAAGCATAATGAAAAATGCTGCAAAGCGTGTTAACATTCTAGCAACCCGCTTGAACGTCCTACATAATTATTCCGATAGTGCAATAAAATTCTTTTCAAATCTGCATATCCACCTAAATGTTTAAATCATAAGCAAAATTATTCTATCCGTTTTTTTTTTATAAACAAAGAATTTAGATTAGAATAAGTTAGATTAATTAAATATAAAATTACTTATTAGTATTTTATAATTAGTGTTTGGACTGACAAGAATCATTTATTATTACAGAGAAAAGAAAAAATATCTATGTTACTCCTCTTCTTCAAAAGTGACATGGTTAAAAAATAAAATTTCCCAGCAAAAAGGAAAAACTATCTTTGAAATTAATCGAATAATATCAGTAAACAGAATATATTCATAACACGATCAAATGTCGCTTTTGTCATTTTCATTTACAGCTTTTAAAAACCACCCTTTTTGAGCCGATAACATTTATGATATTTTTACGAAGTCTAATTTAGTTCATTTTTGATGATTGATAGGATATTGTTTATTTAATTCATTCATGGTAATAAATCAAATATCACATTTTTTGAGTTGTATCATTTATGAAAGAGAGAAAAGCGATATGTTTCCATCATATCTAAAAGTAAAAAGATTAAAATCCGGGAAACAGTAACTTATTCAAAAACCGAAACAAACAAAAAATAATCGCAATGTTCATAATGTTGTTACGCCAGTGCAACGGAGCGAGTCCTATCTGTTCGACCACGTCCGCTTTTGTAGAGATCGCGATTTTTCTAGAAAAATATCGAGATTACGTCGAGACAGACGGGATAACGGGCAGTAAAGCGCTTTTCGCGAGGACGAGAGAATCGCGCGGAGGACAAATATACATTCGCTGGAAAAGGATTCTCGCCATTGAAGACTTAATCGTTTCTCTCTCTTTTCCTCTTTTTCGATCGTTCGTCGATCGAAAACCGAACGCTCGCCACATCATACAATAAAACGACGTAACGCGTCGCATTATCGTTTTTTTCCCTTCGCCATTCCTTGCGTGTTCCGAGACTAGGGGTATCGGTGGCGCACACATAAAGGATATATACGAGTTCCATCAGAGCGACCTCGAAACAAGAACGGTATCTATCGTCTTCCCTGAATAATTCATCCCCGGATAATACCGCGACTTAAAACGCGATTCACTGTATTCGGGATATCCAGGATCGCCGGAACATTCAGGATTGGATTATTCCTCGTGCGATCTCCCTTGGCACTCCTCTCGCCGCCCCTCCCCCTCCCCCTCCCCGTCACTAACCCCTATGCTACGCCACCTACTTCGAATTATCCAGCCAGGTGTGAATTCACCGCATCGCGGATGGATATCTTTCTCTCTCTTTCCTCGATTCTTCTTGTGGATTCGTCAGCGGGTGCCGCCGCATGCCGGGTAAGAGGCGAACGCATTTCTAATATCTGTCTGCGAGATCGGTCTGCGCGGTGGTGTCTCCTTCTTGCCCCCGTACGCCGGGGGTGTATCGCTCCGTCTCTTTCTCGGGCCGAGCCGGAGGCTCCTCTTTTTGCCCAGTCCGCACACACTGGGATCAATAATGCACCAACCACTCGCTGCTCTCACCCCTCTCCTTCTCTTTCCTCTTGAAAACCGTACCAGCACCCATCCACCCAGTACGCCCGTGAACCCTCCCCGCGTCCCACTGGTCGCCCCTCTCGCCGCGTAACCTCCCTTAGCTACCCTCGCATCGGCTCCCTCCTCGCGTTGCCGTCTCTCTCGCATTCGTGCACTAGTCGAGTACAGTGGGATCCATCCCCCGCCACCTTTGCCATCCTCAGAATCCCGTCTCCGTTTCGCACAGAGAGAGATTCTCGTCCCATCTCGCGCGCACGATTTCTACCACCCCTTCCCGTCGTCGATCTTCTTCGCGGCGTTTCCATCTTTCTCACTCTCTCACTTCCCCTTCTGTCCTCCCCTTCCTCGTCTTCAATTCTCTCTCTCTCGCTTACTCTTCTGGAAGAGGCTGGTCTCGTCTTTGTTGCGATTTCCGTCTCTTCTTCCTCCTCGCTCCGCACCTGCCGCCGCCGCCGCTGCAGCGGAGCTCCTCTTTCGGAGTTCGCACGCTCTTCGTCGTCTCACCCCTTTTGTTCGTCTTGCTTCAACCAGCGCGTTTTATCGCCGCTCTCCGTCTGCTAGGAGCACGCATACCCTCCAACACACATGCACACAGAAACACCCTTCATGCGTCTCTCTCTCGCCGACTATCTTCCATGATCCTTCTTTATCCTTTCTCAACCCTGCTTGCATCCTTCTGTCTCTGTCTCTCATAGCACGTCTTCCGCGAGTCTTCTCTCTCACCCAGAAAATTCTCCCTTCCCAACACACCGAATCTCCCTCCAGAAGAGACCGGCTTCCGCCATCCACGCCGCCGATCTTCCTCCCCTTCTCTTCCACAGTGGCTGAAGGTAGGCGAAGAACGGGCATCGGTTCCACGAGGGTCTCTTTCGAGCTCGTAGGAATTCGCGCTTTGATGAAACCTCCGTCTCTCTTTCTCGTATCGAAAAGCATTTAAACATTGTCTGCCCGATCGCCTATTCCCAACCAATGCCCGCACCCATCGCCGCGACTCTGAGAAAGCACTTTGCGCTTTCTTCTACTGTTCTTTGTTGTGTCATCGGGGTCAGCACCATCGCGCCCGCATACCGTTGTACCTCCGCGTCTCTTCACTTCACGGTATCACCCTTCGAACAGGGGATGGATCTTTTAGAATTATTCGCACGTTCTTCTCGCGCATCTCATCGTCGATTATCCTTATTGCCCATCGTGTATATCTGTATTGATCACGTCATCTCGACGTAATATTCCAACTTTTTATGTATCAATCTATAATAAATGAAAGCCGATACATTATATTGCGACATATCATAATAATAATATAAAATATTATGGAGATAAAATGACCAATTTTTGAAAGCAAAAATGTCAAAAATTATTGACATCAGTTAAATCAATTGAGTCACTTTTACAAATTAAATTAAATGAAATTATATCAATATAATCCATGCTGCAACAATTCCACAATAATAAGCTATATTTGTCGCAAGTTTTTCGAAAAAGATACTTGCTATAATCGAACAACACTCGAGATGATTATTGCATTGAAAATTTAATATCAAGAATAATGAAGATCCTTCATCCGGCGTATTTGAGTTGTAATGCGGTCAACTCTTACCAAAAGGGTTAAAATATGATTATTTTTCGGTATGCACTAAAACTTTTATTTCTTTCTTAAGAGTTAATATGCGAGAATAAGCATAAGAGGAAAACGAAGAAAGAGGGTATTTATTTTGCCTTACGGTGAAATTATACTTAAATATTTGCGTTTCCACATTTTGCGCAAGAACGCCGACAAGAAGGACGACGGAGAGGCGTGCACGAGATGAAGCATCGGGTTAAAAACGGGGAACATTTTTCAAAAGAAATGCAGCGTGTTAGACAATAGTTGTACTTGCCTATAATATACACCCGTTTATTAATAACAACATACGTACTAGGTATGAAGAAAGTTTCAACGCGTACCATTTTTTCGCTCTTTACCGCTTCTGTTTGAGATTTCTGAGCTACTTTCCCGACACCCGTTATCGATTACGTGACTTCTAATGCACACTAATGGCACGCGGAGCAACCTACCAAAAGTTTTGTCAATATAAAGTCGGACTTTAATATCGACTAAACCAGAGCCGAACGTCGGTATCATTACAATTCTATAGTATAATACTTTCTGCGCTGTAGTCAGTAATATACACATGTATATGATTCTATAAAAATATAGAACAGAGATATTTTAAGCGATATCTATTATAATAAGATATATCTCATATATTATTCTCAATTTCTAAAACACTCTCACACATGCTTTATATTCCATAAGTTTATAAGATAATAAATTTTCATGTATTACATTATGAAATTTATTTACACATAATCTGAACTTCCTGTCAGAATACAGAAAATAATGATTCATAAAACAGCCGTTCGAAATTCATAAATTTTCAATTTCCTATAGTGATAATGGTAATAATAACTTTATTGAATGCAATAATTAACAGGAATGCTGAATAATATCTAAGTACAAGCAGTGAATACTACTGTAGACAAAAGGTGAAACCAAATACTTATTTAATTTCCTAAATTGAGATATATATTTGATACACAGCGTAATGAATAAACAAAATAATATAAAATTTGAATTTAATAAGAATACGGTATATACATGAAGAATTATTATAATCTGATATATTTGTTCCCCTTATATATTAAATTAAAATTAAGTTTTCGATCAGTGGCACGTGGAGAACAGGCAAGATGTGCGATTTTCAGATAAATCGGAAATTTCGTGGGCGGTGCAGGAACACACATGCACATATATAAATACGTACACTCGTACACAAAGCCCGCGGTCTCGCAGTTCCGTTAATCGCGCAATACGTTGTTACCAGTTGTGCCGTTTTCTCTTCGTTATTGCGGCCGGTGCGAGAGAAATGTGTGCCGTAATTTCGGATATTGCGCCTCACTTTTCGGATTAATCGCGCAACATTGGAAGCCGAAATATTTCGCCGGCAATTTCGACGACGACGTCGGGATGAGAGAGAAAGAGAGAGAGAGAGAGAGAGAGAGAGAGAAAACAAAGGGATGAAAAGAGGCGGGCGAGAGGACGATAGAATATCTGGGCTCGACTACAACGTGTTACGATCTCATTCGTAGAATAACGAGATCATTCGGTTTTTTTTTTTTCCAGGCAAACGAATAATCGATCTGTGATTCGATTCAATTTTTGATTTGCTGTAACATTTATGAATAAATGTGTATTTGTGAATGACATTATGGAGTAAATATATTCGCGAATGCAGCTTCAATTCATCAGATATGGCAACGTTTTAATTAATCTTATTGATATTGGATACTTGTGCCAATTAACCCGCGCGGCAAAAAGAAGAGAGGAATTTATTAATTCTGCATATGTTTGTCGAATTACAGCAATTCGATGGATTTTAGTTACGAAAAATGTGATAGAAGGCGAGATTTACATATACATATATTCGTTATTCGTGTATTTCCGTTGATAGGATTCGTCGATGGAAAGTGTACCGTCCATTAATATGCGCTTTATAATGTTACCTACATTAACACGGTAAACAACAGCCGTAAATATTTTATCGAGATACAGATGAAGAAATTCTTTAAATAATGCTAAATACGAAATAAATTGACCAGCGGTACAAAAACCGATATTGAATAATTCTGTATTTCAGTATTACACAATAATTAGAACGCAAAATTGTCATTTCGTTCCGCCCGGGACGTTACGCGTTAATAAGAGCAGATTATATCTATGCAACAAGCATGGCTTTTGTGCTGCGTAAAAAGCGGCGTATTTCCACAACACACCAGATTGTTCTAATCGGATAGAGTTTCTCCTCGTACTAATTGCGGAACCCCGGCTACCTTGAGAAAAAGTAATCTGCCGTGACTGTCGCAATTGCGTGCGTGGTCGCCAACTTGTCGTAGTTAATATCGATATAACCGGTTGGTCGGCACGTGATAACACCTGCGATTCCATGTGCGCGCGTACCCACACCTCTTGAACTTACGAGCTTCGAGATACTGCTACTTTCGTATCCGTGCTTTCCCGTTCGCGTAAAATAAAAGAAAACTTACATCTGCCTCACGTACATGATCGAGAGATTGAGTAGGTGATGGAGGTACGTCACGTTACCAGGATCATCTTAAGTTCAAGACCCTAGTCTAAGTGGCTACATATGTGCATTATATTGTTTACCAGATAGACATTTAGAAAGAGATTTTCTTCAAATATAATAAAAGAGATGCGTGTAACATAAATAATAATATAACAAGATATCAATATAAAATATATACTCTCTCGAATTATTTGTACGAGTAAATTGTATATATTGTATTATGATATATTTATATTTGCGAGTATATTATATCTTTTTATGACATATATATTTTCAGTTTACATATAAACATAATGAATTGTTATTGTAGAAAAAATTGGCTCGCCAAGGACCAAAAGCTACGCATTACCCAGTTTTACTGAAATATATCCTATATCTTCCGCGTCAGAGACAACGAAGGTCCGGCAGGTTTCGAGCTTGCTTATTCTTCGTCCGAGGATGTGAGAACGGTCAGCTGTTACCCGATAGAGTACATATAGAAGAGTAAGTCGGAATGCGTGTCGCGTGAGTACCGTGAGACGAATGAAGACGGTTGCGTCGAGGGATAAAAGATAAAACGAGAAAAGATTGTAGCGGAATAAAGATGGGGAAAAAGAAAGAGAAACGGGAGAAGTGAGAGGAGCAATTTGAAAGGACGATGGCGCGGATAAAGTGTGCCGCGTGTGCGGATGCTGCAAGATATTGCAGCAATGAACAACGGCAGAGGTGCGTTCAAAGAGGAGAAAGAAAGAGAAAGGTGGAGAGCACGCGAGAATGTATTCATCGCGCGGGGAAGTTATGGGGGCAGTTATCGCCGGGTGATAACTCTTATTGCTGCAATAAAGTCGCGCTGCCACCCTCGAGAGGCGCCAACTGCTCCCTAAAGGCTGTGCGCGCGCTCGTTACCGTTCCGACGTTCGTCCCGCGTTCTCCACATCCGCTACGCCGATACCGTATGCACACCGCGTAGACGCGTATGCGTGCTGTGACCGTATGTGCCGCACGGTCCGTAAACCGCCATAAACACCAAGAGCTGCTCGCAATTGTTGTAAATATCTCGTTTTGTTCCATTACTGCGTATCACGCGAGCACCCTGGGTGCCATTGTCACTATGGACTGGCGGCTCGGCGTGTTAATTGCGCTCGAAGATTATAGGAGTGATCTGGCGCACTCGGCCAGTTTAATTCAGCCGTCGATGAAAACGTTAATTACCTCGTTCCGATCCATTGTAATTAAGATGCATCGCGACTGCATCCTGGGACGACATCGTGGCTTGAAAAATTGGTTGCTGAATCGCTCGACTTGGATCAATTTTGTTCCGTGTAAATGGAATATTGAGAGACGCTGACCAACGGCAACGCAGTAAATCAGCGTCACGCGGTTTAGTAATTAATATTCGAGCGCGCAGCGCGCAGGCAAGATTCAATTACGGACGAAGATATAAGATAAGTACGCCGCGCCATCGATAGGTCACTGAGATTCGACTTGTCGCTAACAAGATCTGCATGGTAATCAATTATGATGAATCATGGGGACTAAGATTTAGTACCTTTGTGTTATCACACTTAATAAAGAGCGTAAATCATCAATACGATATTTGTCTGATTTATAGCGATATTTATAAGTGGAGAAAGATCGAATAAACTGCGCGTCTATCCGTCATTAAATATGAAAAAAAATTTTTCCCCCAAGATTCCTCAAGGGTCTACGATCACATAAAAAACTCTTGAAAGACGTGAAAAATTCAGATTCGCTCATTTTAATAATTGAAGCTTAAGGAAAGGGTTACAGCTCTTAAGGGAGCATTCTCTCAGGAAATAATAAAACTTCCTGTTCTCAATTAACTGTAGCATCCTGTAGCAGCACATGCGGCGTGAGCGCAGATCTTAAGGAAACTGTTTAAGCGGGGTCTAACGTACGTAGACCGAAGCAAATGGTGGGAAGGAAGGAAGGAAGCGAGTGTCGTCAGGGAACACCCTCTCGTCGGCGAGGCCGTTCCTGCGGGATCAACGACGACGGTCGGCAGCACGAAGAGAGGAGAAGGAACGAAGCAACCGAGCGAGGAGACGCGGCCAAGTCCCATGGGGCTCGCAATCCGCCCTCTGATTACTGTATTCAACACAATCTCCGCCATTGTCTCCACGCCACCTCGCACAGAAGAGGACATATTGATATTACGTTCCAGGGGAAGATGTCCATTCCGCGCTGAATAATCCAAGGCAACCGTTCCTTCACGGAGTTATACCTGGAAAGATGTAACTTGCGGACTCGCAGGATATTCTCTGCCGACGCGGATTGCGCGAAACTGTCCGTATAAGTGTGCGCGCGTATTGCGTTTATACGTAAGCGTTGAAGACGGAATAATAGTCGGAGAAAGACGAACGTCGTAACGAGAGGAAGGCAGGGGAGAGAAGGATGAGCCGCTGACGTCGTCGTCGTCGTCGTCGTCCTCGTTTTCGTCATCGTGAGAATCGCAAAGCTGTTAGCACGGGTGAAGGGTTGTTCCTTCCCGTGATGGATTATCGTGGGATTTAGCAATACTCTTAGGTGCGTTAGGCTGACGTCCTTTCGATGTAATGTCCGTTTGATCCGTCTGTTGGCTCTAGATTTATACTCTTACGTTGATGGATAGAAATCGAACATTGATTGGGTCACATCCCTTCTTCAATTATCAATCATTTTAACGGAATTGAAGTTCGTTCAGAAATAAATCGTTCGTTAGTTCTTTTTATGTTAGAAAGCCTATTTGTTATTTTATAATAACGTAAATAGTTTTAGTTTAAACTTATTTAAATAATAAAACAAAGAAAAAGTATATTATTAAAATACTAATCTTAATCTAAAGGAACTCGAAAATTTTCAAGAGTAGTAATTATCAAAAATAATTGAAGCACTTTCCTTCATCACAAGAGATGCTGATAAAAGCCATTGCATCACGCACTATAGACTCGGTGCGTGCTTGTGCGTAATGTATTCCCGTTTACGTAGGTCGAGATAGATTGCGTTACTTCCGCATAATAACTCGAAGAAGTTAAACATACGAGAGGAACGTCCACGGAGTTATAGTAGCTAACACGCGGCGCTGTAACGCGTAGTAAAGTGAAACACGGCAGAGATAGATCTCGTATAATCCTCATATTTCTGCAATACGTTACCTACGCCGAGAGGCGGTCTCGCGCGTTGAAACTCTTGCTGACTTCGTCTCGAGTGTTTGAGAATACGTTATAACTTGCATGCCGCAAGTATGCACTTCGTCGTATCTCAGCGCGTCGAAAAGACGCGTTTGTCGATAGGAGAAATATCAAAGCACGATGGCAAATGGCCAAAAATAAATGCGAAACGGAAGCGATATACCGAAAAAACTAGAATTCCCTGAAAAATGGATACAGATGGAAAGCCCTATCAAGACCGAGATAATTTATTATGGACTTTGGGTCAAACCAGTTCGCGATGTCAGCCGCGGCATAGCTTTGCCGTTCCATCTCGCGTTTAATGCCGGACATCCATCTTAGTCAAAAATGACTATTTCGTAGGATCCATAAACAAAACTGCCCACGCGATGAATAATAACAGAGCGTGAGATTGAACTTTTCGCGACATTGCAATCACCATCTTTGATATTAGAAGTCGACCTGCACTTTATCAAAATCAACCTTATCACGATAATGTATAATATCAATATAAAATTTTAAACTAAATTATTATTATTATTTATTATTATTATAAATGCAATAAGTAGAAATATCACATAAATAATAATAATATCTTTGAGATGAACAATGTATATAAAGAAGTGTGTATATATATATATATGTATCAAAGAGAGTAATCAGTGCATTACAAAAGGCGAAATATTAGCAATAATACTGTTTATAAACCCAAGCCTATTATTTTGAAATAACATGAAACTAAAGCGCATAAACGTAAATTAATAGAGCAAAATAAGAATAAGTATAGATGAATTGTTGGAGCTACAATTTAAAACTGATGGTAATAGATATTAGAGATGTCGATTGGTTGTCAGTTAGAATCAACGGTTCGATATGGCAAAAAAACAGCAGCGAGCTAGGATACAGTTATTGGATAAACTGATATATTAATAATCGTCGATGCTGGCGTAATAAATAAAACAAAGCGATAACCTTCTGGATAAAACAAGATTCCAAATGAGAACCGCTGCACGTTCGGGGGGTAGTCCGCCCTGCTGATCACGGCATCACGCCACCGCACCACCCAGATATTTTAAAGCAACTCCCGCCAGCGTTAGAGAGCGGACGAAGGGGTGATGGGTTAGCAGGGCCGGTTTGAACTGTTTTAGGTATATGTATATGTAGTAACACACCAGCGAATAATCTAAAAGTTCGCGAATAGAACAAGAGATTTCAATCGCTTCGTAGGAGATCATTTATTCAGATTTCAAAAGAGATCACATCTTCTCTTTCTTCCTCTTTTTCTTTTCTTCCCTTTTCTTTTGCGAGGCCCACTTTCAGATCTGCATTCAGTAGTTACAATGATCTCCTACGGTGGGTTTAAACCGGCCCTGTGGATACAAGCAGTGGGGCCACCGGTGTTCTCTCTGTCATGGACACGGCGCGGTAGAATCGAACCGCTCGTGCACCACCATTCCATAACGACCTCTCCTACTCTTTCCATAGATAATGTCTCGGCCGTCCTGCACCCGCTCTTTGGTTCCTGGCTCGCTTCCCGTCAAAGAGTATTTCCATACAAACCGGGTCGCCTTGCATTCGTAACCTTTTTTCTACAGTTTAGCTTTCGCGACACATGGACGTGATAGTGTCACTGTGACGAGCGGCAAAAGATTTAAGAGAGCCACTTGCTCAACAAATGCCATATTTCACATATCTGTTCTTTTTAAATATGGCTGAAATTCTGTAATAAGTATAATAATTACATATTTCTCGCAAAGATTAATCCATTTTAATTATAGGATGATCCTGATTGCGTAGCTCAAAATCAATTAAATAACTCGTTTGCATCATTTTAATGTTTTCGATACTATTTCAATCCAATAAAACAATTTTCGAAAGAAAACTACATATGTAATTATAATAAAATTTATAAGTACAATATATTTTTTCTGTATTTAAAGGATTATCCAAACAATATACCTTCGATACGAGATGCATTATGACAGGATTAGATTTGCTTGCTAGGTACATAATACTCTAGATACGGGTATATGCACGCGTTGTACAATATAAGCGGTATATATTTTATTCAAAATTAATTCCGCGGGAAATTCAGTCACCGAACATAAATTTGGCAGGTTTAATTAAAGCACGAGTCGAACATGTCGCGACATTTCGCTCGATAAGAGAACGAGCATTACACGTGCAGCTTTTATTTCTAATAATCACTAGTCTTTTTATATAAAATAATTTAATTATGACCCTTTCCGCTCTTTCCAGTGTAATTGTACAGCAAAGTATATTAAGAATATTTAAATCGAGAAGAATCAAAATCATATTCATCAATGTTCATTCTTATAAGGATCTCTCTGTTAAACTTTTTTGCGAGTACGCAAAGAACATTTAATCGTTAACATTAGGATTATTATCAGAGTTACATTAGGATTTGCACTGAAAGGAGTCGTTACTTTCTTGTGAGAGAAAAATCAAAGATCAGCTGGTATGATCGGAAAAAAATCGTACTAGCTCAGTTTGCTACCGTGAAACACTTTATAATCGTATAGCCGGTTACGTCGATAGTTAAAGCCGATAAAATCGCGAGTCGAGTAATGCGATCGGGGGCGGCTTCTAATCTCTGTTGCGCAGCAGGAGTTACTGATAATTGCGCCGGGGAACTCGCGAAACGAACGATAAATCACGACGGCTGTAAAATATAGGAAACGATCAGCGCTATCGAAGGGCCGCCGCTAACGGCGATAAGGCGAGCGATAAATCACGTAGGATGCAGCTACCGATCGAACGAATGTACAACTCCGTTGGATCGAAAGGTACTCTGTAAAAAGGCCTTTACTATTACTAGGCAAATCCCATTCGCGTATATCAACATCGGGTATATCAATGCTTTTTGTAAATAAAACATCGTATGATATATTCATTATTAGATTAGATGAATTTCTATGAGACATAATTATATCGTTATTATTTTTATCATCTATACACAAATTTCGATAAAGAAATCGTTTCAATTCGTGAACATATAAAAAAGTTTTTTTTTTTTAATTAAAATATCATTTTAGAAATACATCTGTATTGACATTTATTAATACATTTCATATCGTCAAAAACTACAAAAATATATTATATTTTCTCTAACCATTGCTTTGTTATATTTCCTTCGAAATAGAAGATTTGCTAGACAAAATATCGCATCGTAAAAAAAGAAATGACCTGAGACTACATGTTCGGATTTTATTTCGCAAGAACGACGCATCCGCTATTATCTAAGCTGCTGATAATCTTTTGAAACAAATGATATCGAAGAAAATGATAAATCATTGAGTTCTATAAATAAACGTATTTTTTTTTATACTTATATATTGTAACACAGACTCATGGATATGATGAAAAATATCGACGTTCTGTGCAATGGAGATGATCATAAGATTTTTTAATGTGATTGCAAGTGACGCGAAAGAAACGTTATAATAATGATATTGTCCTATGGCGTGAGAGAGGCATCGCATGATTTAATATCTTTACATAATACGCGCGCGTGTGATATTGGGAGTGACTGACTGAATGGTTCGATAATGGAGGTCGACCGCATAGAGGAACGAATTTGTATAGTAATTGCATAGTAATATACTGCATTTTACATGGTATTTCTCGATATGTGCGATTTGTTACCGTTAAAAATTTACTAGAGTAACGCCATCCTTTTAATCAGGTATTTCCCGAACAGAGAATTTCATAGAGGAGAGAGGGACGATAACGTACGAGGGCCCGTAATTGAAAATTTTATGGAATCAGTAATTTTCATGTAACCGACGCATTTAATTCTAACATCAAAAATACAGCTGGTTAAATAAAATGCCTTTGCGGTCTGGTTTGAAAATTCAATGCAGCAAATTTATTTGCGTTGTATTTATTTGATAAAATACTGCATATATTGTTGACATTGCATTTAAATGCATCGATCGAGTTTCTGCAATAAAAATACACACATGTACGATTTTTATATACAATTTGGTACCGATACTCTTCTAAAGAAATATTTTAAAACAATACGTATGGACATAAACAAATTCTAAAGCCCATTTGCATAATATACATATATAGTTAGATTTAAAGACTATAACGAAATATTCATCGAGAAATTCATGAACATATTTTATTGATAAATCTTTTGGTAACCATATACTATAAAAATGAGCCTAATTATTTTATTCAAATTACAAAATAGATTTATACAAAAAGTTTCGCGACATACTTATATAACATTCTAAATCTCGCGTGTTCGAGTATTCGAATCAATTTCAGCGATTGTACCTAATGCTGTGCAGAGGATGGTATCAGTACCTCGGATCACATTGTTAATAAATTTTCTATTAACGTTCTAACGGTTTAGGTCAAAAGGGTCCGTCATCGCGGATGGATTCCTTGTCTCCCACCATTATATACGCTCAATTTAGCAGAAAGGTTTGCTTCCTACTGGATTCTCTGCATCACGTCGTAACACTTCTACGGTGTGTTCACGAGTTTACGGCTCGTTAACTCGGACTGTTGTGGAAATTCTGCATGAACCGATAACTTGTCGTAGAAACCCGAACTGATGGACGGGTTTCATCTTTACTCTGCGAGTTATCGACAACTTCCAACGTAATTATAAAATGTTATAGGATTTTCAAATAAGGCGATCAAGTTACTGAATCTTCGTATAAGAACGTGTTCCCTCCGTCCTATTTTCCAAGATCCACTGTGTTATTCAGAGCTCAGAAATTCTCTGCTAACTTACATTTTCGTAACTTGTACGTATTCTCCGGCACGAACGACGTGCGGTCGCGTACAAATTTCTCTTTTGACAGCGTTATAATACAGGAACCTTACTTTCTGTTAATGTCTTGCATATTGTTGAAACTTGTAGAAATGGTGCACGGTTCGTTTGCGCTCGAGTTTCGTACAAACCGAAAACTGCAGACGTAGCGTTTCTTAGTTACGTTCTATAAAAATAGCAAGCATCTATTCGCATCACTCAAATTTTTATATAAGGTTCTGTGAAACTTCAACAATACTATTATAATTTAAAAACATCCGCGTTGAAATTATTTAATTCTATCCACATCTAGAATCTGATGTATATATATAATGTATATATTAAAAAATAGTTAAAATTAAAAAAATTAATTGTTTATTATAAATTACTTATTAAAATACGTATAAATTGAATTTAAAAAAATGTATTCAAGATGGTTTCAATAAAATTAGATCTGAAGGAGTTAAAATAATCGTCTTGCTTATTTCAAGAGGATTTTCTCAAGAGGATATTCTTAATCGGATTTTCGATTTTCAATACTCATCCGGCTGTGTTTCAAAATTTAATGCCAGTACTGAAAATCTGGTGCATAGTGCATACTCTATAGATTTTCAGTACTGACAGGACATTTTAGAATACTGCCCTAATTCGTGATAGCGCCTCTCTTTGCGAAACATTAAAACCGTTCGCCGTTCCTACCAACCTGTAACGCCAATTGTAGCATTTTACTTATACACCGATTCTCGTAGCGCTTATATATGAATTCACATCCCGTTAACTATTCACCTTTGCCAACCGCACGCTTTGCGATGCTTCCCACTCGCAATTGCGACTTGTTTTCTGTTGCCTGTCCTAGACGCGAGATCGCCACCGTTTGCACCAGCTCTCTCCCTACTGTACTGGTGGCGAATTCACAGCTCGTTAACTCTCGCTGTTGAGGGAATCAGACTAAACCGCACCGGCGTCAATTCTATCGTTTTCACCGAGAATAGGTTTAGGACACTGTGCTTCGTAGCGGTGAAACAGGTGCGCACACAAAGAAAGAGAAGGCTTTTGCATTGTGTGTTCTCCAATTTTCTCTCTTTCATTAGGTTCTTCCGTGTGAAATGTGTGAAGTACACAATTGAAAACCTGAACGTTAAAAGCTGCGAATGCTAGACCGTTGCGAACGGAGAGCTCGTCAATGAACTTGAAACCCCTTTTATTTTTTAATCACAGGTATGAAAGAGGAAAACCTTTTACAGAGCTAAAAAAAAAAGGAAACCAAATACGTTATAAAAAATATTTATATTTTCAGAATCGCGATCGAGTCATATCCTAAAATTTTACAGATATACAGTAATGGAAAGAATGAGAGAGCGAGAGAGAAAGAGAGAGAGAGAGAGAGAATATCTTTTTCCTCTTTGATCCTGGGGAAGATCCGGAAGATCCAACGCGCGTTTCTGGCGGCATTCTCCACCGCAAAGGCTGGCTACAAGGTTCACGGGTTCACAGCTCGTTAACTCACGCCGCGCCGTTACGGGAATTGCGCGAACCGGTAACTCCCCGGCAAAGCCGTCGGATGCCCCGCTTATGCCACTGTGGCAACTTCGGGCTATAACTCGCGCCTCGGCGCAGGACGCCAAGACATTTTAATTATCTTTCGAGCACGCAGCCTCCCCTTCCTCAATCGTCCCCGTTCCCGCTTTCTTTCGCCAGCACGTATCCGAGCCACCCTCTTTCTTCGGCCGGTTGTTGTACCGCGCTACGTAGAATTTATGACCGCGGTGTGCCTTAGGAAAATGAAACGATATTCTTTGCTCGCTTACGGACGGCCTCGCGGGTAATATCCAAGCCAAGGAGACTGCATTCCGGATTCTTCCGCCGCCGTCGACCGCGAGGATGAACTTGTTATTCCGTTCTCGAGGACGAAACTTTACCGTCCGGGAGCGGGATCGTTCTCCGCCGCTCGCGCTGTCGCGGCTCGTTAAATCGGATATACATTTCCACGCAAGCGTTCTTTTTTTTTTTTTCCATGAAAACGGAAGACACGGCGATTCTTTTAACCGCCGCCGCGTCGTTGCGACCCGATTCCGCCCAGGTCGTATGGAGCCATAATTCAAACGTTGAAATTGTGGACGAATATAGTCCAGATATGGGCTGATCTATCTCAAAAGTATATATAATCCAAGAATAATATCGCGGAATATTCGAGTGGACGTTATATCCCGTTCTTTCTATAATATTTTAATGTTCGTTTTAGAAAATAGCATGAAATAGTGATGGCAAAGAGCGCAGCGAGAATTACGATGTATGAATTTAGCGAAGACGTGCGCCCGCGTGTATATTTTCCGATCGTGTGACTGTCATATTTTCGTGCGCGGCTAAACTTGGCTGAATTTCCATAAGAAAACTTGCCTTTATTCCACCTCTGCGCCGCAGATCTTCGCATTTCGTTCTCAGCAGCTTTCTCAAGCCGCGGTTATCAGAAAAGCGGACAACGAGGTGCTTCAAATTCAATAACGTCTGCAGACCCACTCGACGAAGCCCAGCTATTTCGAAAAATACGAAATGCACTTTCCTATGCCGAAAATTAGGATAGAAGAGAATTCGCGCGAGTAACATGTATATAAACTAATCTTTCGGTTGAAATTAAGGAAAACGATTCCGAGAAAATATCAAATACCTAATACAATCCCAGATTATACTGCACGCTGGTAATATTCATCAATTTTCTACAGACGTCAAATAATCCCAGCAGCGCAGCGCGGTGTAGTGGTCCAATTTTATCATCGTTATGCGAATAAGGCATCCAATTTTCTCGCGTTTAAACCACTGAAAATCCACACGCTCGACGCGCCAATTTCTCGAAAGCGGGTACCTCCCTTTCGGTTAAACGTGTCCAAATAATAACAACTCGGAGTGTGTGCGAGGCGAGTAGCAGTTCACGGGGCTAAAGTACAACCGCGTACAATGTAACGGAAATTGTACCACCACCTAGCGCCGTTACCCGCCTCGAAATGCAATTATCACTCACCGGGCGCGCTATATTTTCAGGCGTGCGGAGGAGGCGAAAGGGAGGGAAGGTTATGTTCGCTGGAGGGCAGTGGTGGCCGCCGAGGGGTATCGTGCATTAGCCGCGAGCTTGGTTGCAATAATTATTATTTATCGCGCCTCCTCGCCCACCCCCCTCTCTCTCTACCTCTCTCTCTCTTGTGCCCACCATTATATTAGTTCGCACCACTCCACGTCCGTCGGCTGGAACGCTACCCGCTGCCGCTGCCGCGCGCGGTGCTTCGCAAATCGAATTGATTTCCGGAATTTATCGCGCGGCAGATTTTCCCTTTGTCCTCTCGCTTACACGGCCGGCCGAATACACAAGCGGTATATCGTTATCGGCCCGGAGTATACGCGCTCGTACAACGCACATACGCGACTGGTCGGCCGCGAATAAATTTTCTACGAATAATAAATCAGCATGTAGGGAGAGGAGGGGAGGGGGCGCGCAGTGGAACCGGCTTCACATCCCGAGTGCGAAAACAGTGCGGAATCGCAAAGCGTCCCGCGGGAGAGTTCGCAAATTCTTCAGTCGTTTCAAGCAGATGACTCGACTGCAGGGACTTTTGCAATTGCATCGCCACGAACGGCTGAATGTCTCTCCGAAACTATGTTTCAACTATTGATAGATTCCTTCAGTCTTTGCGCTTCCGTGCAATCTAAAAGTTCGTTTATGTGGCGATCAAATGGTAAAAAACGGTTAAAATAATTTATAGGACGGCGCACAAAAATATATGTTGTACTACTTGATTATTTCTTAAAACTTAACTCAAAGTATCTAGTTCTTTTTTTATACTGTGAACACATTTTGTTATGTGTGGTATATCGAGTCGAAATTGGGTGGAGGTAAAGGCAAATATCAGTTTAGAAATGGCAAGCAAATATCAGTTTATGAAATGGCGGACAAAGGACGGTCAAAATGTTGAATATAAAGTGAAAATTGTATTGTTTTTTTTTGCGGAAACAAACAATATGGCAGAGACTCGGAGATATTTCCGTCCATATTGTGCAGTTGTGCTGTGTGTTATCTGAAAATTTGTACCAAAAAGTAGTTAAATATAAGAGAGTGTCTCCAAGATATTTAAAGTAAAACGGCGGTCATATCGAATGTTATGCGCTAAAATTTAAAAACAATTTTCAGAATTTTATTCATATAGTAATTAGTTCTGTACCAATTTTGTTAGAAATAAATGTAACGTAATTTTGTTATGAATAAATGTATTATATGTAAAGCAAATCGTATGACATTTTACATGTCACGTGCGTTATATAAGTTGATGCATACATATGTCTTCACCTCTGCTCAATTTTAACTCGTAATATGCTACATCTAATAGAATTTTCATAAAGTGCAGAATGTGCTCACACAGTTAAAAAAAAACCAATATTTGTTTAAATGAAATATAGTTTAAATAAAAATTGAATGACATTTCGTAAAATTTCCTGTATGCGCCTAGTACACGTATCTATGAAGCAAACAAGTTTTGAGACCTTTTTTACAAGGTGGTCAGGAATAATATGGTTCAACAATTTCTCTCTTGCACGACGTATAACATGTTGCTGAAATTAAACGCAATTAAATTTCTTTTTATCAGCGTACTTGTTCGTGCCTGTCTGATATAACGAGCAATACCAGGATATTGCTGGATGATAAGAACTATTTATTTCTTGAGTATATACTTTTTCGCATCACTCGATGTCATGCCTTTTTTTACGTGCCTGCTTTATTTCTTGTTATTTATTTCGAAAATGACGCTGCCGGCAATTAATATGAGAACTTCTCTGATATTCAAAAGAGTACACATTCGTGTCTCGTTCGTACACAAATTTTTCGAAAAATTTATGCGTTCTATTTCGATATTTATTTTCTTTTCGTTGAGCTCTATTCATTCGCTTTCAACGCTTTTAATCAAGAACATTTTTATTCATTTACAATGTGCAAACATAGTTCCAGAATCAGACAATATTGTTACCTCTTGAAAAGCTTTCAGTGATTTTCTCCATGATCTACGACATTACACGAGATTAATAGAACAATTTTTTTTTAAATTTCCAAGTATACTTCAAAGTGCACAGAAACTAGATTTTTTCTCTCGACAAGTAACGATTCAATAGTAAGGAAAGCACGACTAAAGAATTAAGATTAAATTACGAGTAAAAAAATTCTTCACAAGAGATTCTTCATGAGAGGGAGTCGTGGGTCTCGAGAGCACGCGGGTATTCGTTCTCCAAAGCGCGTTTGCATTTCCTGTTTCATAAGCGCACTACGTCCAATTACATCGTTCGTGCGGTGGCATCTGCATGTAAATGGGAAAAGCGAGCGCGCGGGGATACGACGGCCGCGCACAGGCATAAATCAAAAAGGTAATTTGAAAAAAGGGCTGCAGCCGGCGCGATGCGTAACGATGCCAAAGGGTTGTCGAACGACTAATTCGTAAAAGTGCCGTTACTTCGAGGAAATCGTTAACAAAAGCAGTGATTGTGTAAAATAATTTCATATCTTTTAATTGAATAGGTTATTCTTTAATTTCACGTTTGTGTGTCAGAAGATATACTGTTAAATCTCAATAAAAGCTCGCAATTATTTCTGATAAACTTTCACACGCGTTTTTATCTGCTGCTCATTGCACGTGGACATTCGTGGCGATAACATTCGCGAAACGACCGTTCCGATATCCTTCCGTTATGTTTTCCGCTATGTGATCGAGCCGCAGTCGCATCAGGTACACACCGGTTACAGTTTTCGACAAGTCGGTCCGTCGAAATGACGCCACGGGGAGCGATGCAAAACAAAACGCTTTTTGCTTCCATTTATGGCATGTGCGGGTGAGACGTCCATTATATCGTCGAGGTACTTCTGTCACGAGGACACTCGTTGAACCCGTTGGCTCCGGGCGATGTTTAACACTTTTCCCGTCGGCGCGCCCCGTGTCTGACGCTTTTGTTTAATGCATAATGCACATGCATCGTCATTACGTCAGCCGCGCTTCTAAACTTTGTAACGCGCCGCGCCGACGGGAATTTATTTGTCACGGTTGTTTTTACGGGATTCGAGAATGGAAATGGAAATATATTTTTGCTCGTGCTTTTACTAAGTTTTAATTAGTAAACCGGATCCTGTGTCAATGAAAGTTCACCGAATGCGAATGAACGAGTTACCTAACGCGATTAAATTACATGAAGGAAATTAAGGTGTTTCAAAAAAACGTGGAAAATTCGATTCAAGTCGTTGCTATAGTTATTAAGGGATAAAAATTTCGTAGAATTTACTTTTTGTAAAATTTAAATTACGATATCATGGACAGAAACGTAACTATCCCATTAAGGGCACAAAGTTACAATCTGCAGCTTTAATTAATTAAATGCATTATTAACTAAAGATTGCAGTAACAAACACGTAATTAATAAAGTCAAATTAATTAATATTGTATGAGTGAAAATCGATAATTATATATCATAACTATTGACACAACGTTCCAATTATAGTAATTATTGAAACATAATAATATGTGCTAAATGTCATAAGAATATTAAGAACAAAGATTCATTATATTATATATTTTCATAATATATTAAGTTAAATATTATTTAAAATTCTTTAAATACCTCTATATACTATATAAAAATATTAGGAGCTTGATTTGTATATATAAGTGTTAAATAAACGGGAAAAAAAGTTGTCATAAATATACAATATATACAAACGCAATACTGACAGGAAAACTTTATCAATATCTGGAGATAAATGTGAAACCAATATCAAAATTTTATTTAAAATTATGAGTCATGTATGTGTTAACAAATAGATAACATTTTCACAGTTATATCCAAAATAAGAATTAATTAATAATATACATAACATATATCTACTGCTTTTTATAAAATTAAAAAAAAGTGTATTAATTGTGTGAAAGAAGTAAATGTAGTATAATTTTTTGTATGTATTTTGTGTATCTCATTTCTGTAATGTATAATATATTATAATTTTCTGAAATTAAAATAGTTTAGTGAAGAGATATAGAAATATGTACCACTCTAATCTCGTAACTTTTCGAGCTCTTTTTTAGAGAAGTTGGTACAGTTTAAAACTAAAAGATCTCTCGATGTGGATATCAAGAGGTTATCGATCGAGTGGAATTCATATATCGCATTATTAACGCGGTAGTGAATCTTTGAGAGGCAGAAGTCCAACAGCGAAGCTACATGCAGAAAAGACGGTACAAACTTTTAATTGGAAATGCTTTCCAAGTTCCTCCCGGCATAAAAATATTTAAACGCCCGTTCGGCGAGGTTCCCGATTTCACCGTAAATGCAAATCGCCACTCGTGTACACAGGAACAGCGAAAGTACTCGGACATGTTTTTGTTTCTCGTCAATGGTCTAACAATGCAAACTTTGTAAGGTAAAAGATGAGAATAATACAGTATTGAGAAGTGCAAGAATTTATCGAATAAAACGCAATCGTAGATTATTTTATTTCATTCTTTTATATTAAATTTTATTAAATTTTATTTAATATAAAACATATTGTATATTTTCATAAATTTCTGATGTAGGTATATTTATATAAATGATGTTTTTTTAATAACCAAAAGAAGAATGTTTCTATCAGATAAAATTTAAGAGACGTGAATTTTTTTATTATATATTTTTAGAGGTATATAAAATAATTCTTTTTCTTAAATACGCAATTTTCTACGAGCATGTGTACCATATTTTTGTAACGTTACAGAAATTGTAATTACTTGTAAAATGCATTTTGCTGGCAATTAACGAGCTTTTATCGTGCTTTACTCTACATAATTAAAACATAATAGATATGTTTAAACTTGTAACCATAAAATCAATAATATATATCTCACCAATAACTAATAACCAGTCTTCAATTAGATAGTACATTTTGCAAAAGTTTTTATAATAAAAGATACGCTACATATACGCACGCACGTATGCAATCATTATTTATATTTATTTTTATATAATGCATTAATTTAATCCTAATTTTGAATAATTTTTAGTTATATATTGATCTATAATTTGACTTTACATAAGTTAAAGCAAAATAATATCCCGTTAGATCTACTATATTTCGCCAAACAGAAATTGACAATAATATAAATTATTAATTTATGTTACAAAACAAATATAAAAACACATTCGTTTTGTATTAAATCTTATAAAACATCTGTTTTCAAAACAATATACATACATCACTAACGTATATCATATGTTTATTTAAACTATTAATTTAGTTAAATTATTCATATATTAAATATATACGTAATATACTATTAAAAGCTTACATCGGTATAAAAATTTATAAAACGACATATTGATATTAATTAACGACCATTATCATCTCATTCAGGTCCACGTCATTTATTAAGTTTATTACTCATTGGATATTTCACGTCAATTTCATCTGGTTCGCGATAAGATTTAAATATATTGTACATTTTGTTATGTTCTCTTTGTATATTACTTTTAATTAAACTTGATATTAACTTCAATAACTTCATATTAAATATTTTGATATTTTAAATTATAAAAAATAAAAGTGTGCTATAAAGAACTTAAGGAAAATATTACATTAAAAAGGAAAAAGAATAATCGATTGAAATCAGAATGAGTGGTAAAAAATGTTAACAAAATGGCCAATTTTTATCGAATAAATATACCGGATATTATAAATCTGCAATGCTAACAGAACAATTACGTTACTTACAAATTTTATTCATTTACAATTTAGAAAAGTAATATTTATTTTTATATAATAATATTGAATTTTAATATTATATCCTCCCGAGATTCGTTTTATAACTATGAAATAGAACTTATGTAGGTATAATTCATTTTTATTTCTTTTTCCTCTCAAAATTTTACGTTTTAAAATTTACAAGAAATCAATAATAAAATCAAAAATAAATCGTAACACATTTTCTGCAGTAATTGAATTTTAGTTATTAAAATTAAAGGTAAAATTCATTCTTTATTTGTTTACGTTATATTAATTTTATTCCTTCCAAAATATTATACAAAAATCTGGCAAAAGTGATAACAGATTACAAGAAACTCACTGCAGAACAGTTTAAATAGAAAACCGCAAATGTATTAATTAAATTTAAGCTTTTCATGATGCGTTTTATGTAACAAATTCTGCGGCTACATAAAAATATCCTTGGGGGAATAATTACATGAACATTATGTTACCACACTCGCAACGACGTACGATGTAACCGACGACATACCTAATAACATCGCAATTGCATAAAGAACACTCCACATCGCGTCCTTCGAAGCGTGTAATGTAACTTTGCATGATGTAATGCAAATATAATAAGCACGAAATATACGCGACAAGAGAAATTTTTAGAAATTTATTAAATGTGACGTGCAATATTAGTAGAATATGAAATTTACTTATATATAAATATATTATATATTATATAAAAATATAATTCTCAGAATATTACGTCAAAAGATTGATTATTTATAAGACATAATGGGAATAATATAAGATTGCATCAAATGTGGCAATATTATATATTTTGCAAGATTCATGCAAGAAAAGTAATCGTGAGACAGGTCCGTCGAACCTGAGTTGGCTGAATGCCTAACCACCATGATAGGCGACGATTTTACTGGCGAATAGTCAGTCATTCCGACGGTAATTACTATGACGAAACTCCGAAAGCAAAGCTAAAAGAAGTCACCCCTTTTTCCCGCTTTCCCAGTCGAGCTAGCATTGATGGAGATGAAGATGAAGAGAAAATGGCGCGGAATTAGTCGACGACAAGTTCGACAAAACGAGGATGACAAAATAAATTACCAGATAGGCTATCTTTTAGTTGGAATTACTGGCCCATTTCGCAAACTGATATTGTCAAACGAAAAATATCTTAAGATAATTCAGATATTTAATTGACAAATGCAATTAAGAAGTTTTAAAATATGTTAATAATCGATGAAAGTTTTGAGATATAATCATAAAATAATGGGAAATACTTTAACTAAAATTTTAGTAAAATAAACTATCGTCACGAACTGCGATACTCACAATAAATATACGCGCATCCGTGTAAACAGTCGAGATCGCGTTACTTGTATACCTATATATAAAATGTGAAACAGAATAAGCGTATCGTAGGTGAGAGCAATTTGTTCGCATTTCCGCGGATCGTTTTTCTCAAAGTTGTCGTTAGTCGAATCGTTACACAATACGATGTAAAACAGCAAAATTCGAATACAAAAGGATTCGATTTTTAAATATATACATCACTTTCTATTAAATCGCTTTGATTAGCCGTTTTGCTTAGCTAACAATATTTATAACGAAACCGTATAAAAGTTGTACGTATTATAAATTCATAACTCGAGTTTAACTAAAAAAAATTCTCTTTAGCATCGTCTCTCAGTTACTCGACATTCATTCATGACATAAGTTAAAATAAATTGCGGAAAGAGTTACGAGGATACAATAGATACAAATAGTAACTGTAAAATAAAAAGTCTCAGCTTAAACGACTCGTCCAAGCGTTCTTATAATCATTTCTTTTGCTCGAAACTTTATCCATTTCAAAACACATATTTAACTTAATCCCATTTCACTCCAGTTCTCATTCTAGTAAATTTTATTAAGCAAACTTCATTTTAGTGAAATTGTCATTTGACAATTTTAATTGTAAAAAACTTTGAACAGATCTACTGCTATTCTTACCAGTGCTACAATATTATTACCGTCCATGTACGTCCCAGCATAATCTACATAGCCGTTTGAAATGTTCCAGATAAACGAAACACTCTTTTTGCATCTCTAAAGAAATATCCGAATAACCTTTCGGCCACCAATACGACATTCTGAGAAAGTATATCGGTATATCGTTTCGATCGTATGACCGTCCGTGAAAACTATTTCCTACACCGTGGATTTATGCATCGTCGTTTCGTCGATGGCGTCCAGTCGGAATCGTTGAAAAATCATAGCCCCCGGAAGCGGAATGATAACGATTTGTCTCAAGGATCCCGATCTCAACGACAGGAAGTCTCACGGCTGATGACCCCTCTATAAAACGTTCGATCTTCTCTACGTAATACTCGGATGCATCTCGTTCGGTGAGAACGGCCGGGAGAAATACTTTTATATCCGCACCGTAATATCTTGACCATTTACGGACTGTTAACGTATTGCGACGCATTGCAAACCATAAATCGGACAGTCCTGCGATAACTGCGCCGCAGAATATAGCGATTTTGTTGTCGAGTTCACGAGAAACTGGATCAATGTTGCGAACGTCAAAATTTTGTAGATCATTGATGCTTTCATTCGTTCGATGCCTGGTTCCGTTACGCCTAAGCGCGCCTGTCGCGTACTGCGTAAATTTGTGAATAGCGTCGATCGAGCGTATATTAAATAGTAGAATAGTACGAACAATGCGCAAAACGGGCAGAAGTGAAAATGTCATGTTCTGTTTCTGCGAGGTTGGAGCCACATCGAACAAACGAGATAATCTATTCGACACGTATACCAGAAATGGCTTTCGGCGACACGTAAAACGACAAAGACACGAAAAAGATGCTCGTGCGATACTGTCGCATTACGATCCTTGAAGATGCCGAAGGTAGTCTCCTATCCGCCACTCCGACTTGTCGAGTGGGTCAAAAATGAGATACTTCAGTCTCCGAAAACCATGTCTTTACTCCGTCTGCAATCCTCGACCGAGGGTCTTTCTCGCTTCGTACCTCCGAGTGCGCCTTTTTTAGCCGTCGAGAGGGTTAACGGGACAACGACGTTCCCGTTATCCCGGCGTACTATCATCCCGACAATTTAAATCCATCGTGTCGTCTTACCCCTTATACTTTACTGAGATACACTTGCAAGGCGCGATTAATGGGTTCGTTAAATCACGCGGGATCGCTTTGCCGGATCTCTTTGCAGAACGGAAGAAAACACACACATACACATACGAGAATGGCAAATGGCGACTAGGTGGGGAAAAAAAGCTCTGGCATTGCTTAATGTTGTATAAATTGTTGCGTCTGTCTAGAGTGAGAGCCACGGTAAGTAACTCTATCTTTTAGGGGCTTTCAGGAGCCAGAAAAATAGCGAGAGATTTTATCTGTTAATTGCTCACTTTAAATCCTCATGAAATAGTGCAACCCGAAGCCGATATCCGGACAGCGTAAATAAGGTGGCCATAATTTCTTTTAAATCGCGCAGCCGGCCACGCTCCGTTCGTAATCAGGAATTATCGAGAAGCCACGACAGAAGATGTATCGTTCCGCTAATCTTATCGAGCTGGTTGATACGGTTGAATAATTTAAGACGAGATTATGGGGGAATTATATAAAAATGTTTAGCTCATTGCCCAGGAGGAGATTACAGCAAAGATTACAGTAAATTAATTGATAGATGTTCTCGAATAAAACAAGAAATATTAGAAGCGATGTTGAAATAATACCATATTTTTTATTCAACACAGAATAAAATATATCAATATAAGTAGTATAAACAGTAAAAATATATAGTAATGTACATACGTATTGTCATAAAATATTATATATATCTCTCACAGTTCTCTGTTTTTTTATCACGAAATGTACCGCATGTGTGTTATTTAGTGCTATCGCGGTACTTTAAAGTAGCCGTATTATTCACTACGATGAAATTTCACAGCGTCCCACTTTGGTTGATTTATAATTTTATACCGCTCTCGGATAAATATCGAGTTTGATGTTGCGAGTTCATAAAGATCGCTGCGGTAGGTACCGATATGGCCACTTCGTAACACCACGGCGGAAATATCAGACAGTAAATCAGGGTCGGGTGACGCTACCTGGTGATCTTCCTTCGCCTGGGTTAACGCGACGACATTACAAACGTATAAGGTTTCTAGGGCAAACTTGGCAGCGCGCTGTCAACTCGACTTAATATAAATACATACGAATTTTAGGCGAGTCGCGCATCCAGCTTAGCGTAACTCGAAATTAACGCGGATAAACCCTCGTTTCAGTGGACCGAAGTTTAATTCCTATTTGTGAACTCTAATTGAAAACTTTACCAGTGTAGCGTAAATTGAAAACTCCTGCTTACGCCTGCTGCCTAAATCTTGATCATACTTATAAATATAAAATCTTTATTCGTTAAAAAAGGTATCCTCTATGAGTTATTTTTGTATAGCGACAATCGAAACTTCGAAAATTTCGACGAATTTCGGACGTATTGAAATAATATTGGAATAACGGAAAAACCGCGATATATTCTGTATCATTCATAACTCAGTTTGAACAAAAATGTAATTTGTGCCATTTTCCTGAAAGTGTGAGAAATGCTATTTAATCATTCTCGGGACAGAATGTATGCTATTTTTAATTAAACGCTTGCCCGATCCGTCACGCATCAATATTAAATCTCTGTCCACTATAAATGCTAAAATTCTTTGGGAAAACGCTTGTACGAAGTTGGGTCGTTTGCCAAGAAGATAGCTCTACGCATCGTCGCTGATACTGGATTTCTCATGGAGCATCGGAAGGTGTAAGGTTCCAAAGCGGTTCCCGCGGGAGGATATTAACGCTCTTGAATGCGCTCTGCCAATTTAAAGTTCAGGGATGTTAAGCGGCCGCGGTGGCAAGCGGCTTTGGAATGAAATCGTGGTCGTGATGGAACGAGAAAGTGGGAGAAACAACAGGTTTGTGAAAGCAGCAGCAGCAGTAGCAGAGAGAGAGAGAGAGAGAGAGAGAGAGAGAGATTTCTTTGACAACAGCAGGGGTGGCGGCATCTCTCCACCCAAACTACATCAGGGTTTAAGTACCTACTCCGGCGCACCGCAACGAGTGCCGTGGCTAAGTAGACTTTCCTGCCGCCGGAATAATTACCCAATAACAAGTTTTCGCCACCGGATAATAAAGCTTTAATTAAAACGCGATAATCGCCGTTTACTCATGCGACGGATATCGTCACCTCATTTTGTCACCGATCTCATTCGATTGTCATCTCGATTAAATAAATCTGTTCATATTGATTGGTGGGCTATTCAATTCTCTCTCAAATTAGTAAATTATAATCGTCTGCTGTTTCTGTTAGTGCAATATACAGAAGCGACATTAGCTTTCTAAAAATGGATTATTCGATGTAGATTTAACTAGAATTCAGAAAACATGAATACTTCCAAGGTGTCGGAAACCATAATGAAGATGGCAGAACCTAAATATCGGTTAGAATATCGCTTTAAAATATTCATAAAGAAGCACAACCAGAGCGGAACTTATGGCATCGAGCTTCTGTCCAATCTTCAGCTAACGCGCCCAGCGAGAAATTCCATGAATTTGGAATGTCCCAGCCATGATAGCATCCCGAAGTACGTGTTTGTGGTTATGATCTCGTGTGCGTCACAGATCTGTCGCGTGATATCGGGGACATCTAAAAATAGCACCTAACAATACCCACTTTTAATCCGATTTTCTAATAATAGCGTCAAAAAAAAATTTTTTTATTCGCGTTTTTTTTATATTTCTCCAAATAGTTCTTTCTTGCAAAAATAATAAATATATTTTTCGAAAAATAGTTAAAACTGGATATTTGATTTAATGCGTCTGAAAGCCGTTTAATAATCATAAGCAGTTGATGATTGCAACAGTTGAGCCAATGACGATTTAATGCTTGCAGTAATGAGTAGCAGATAAACCTGTAGCTATTCGGTTAACTTCCTTGATTGGTGTTCGTCACCGCCAGCATCACCGGTAGCTATTTATTATGTAAATGGTTATGATGACGGTGCAACGAGTAGTTACAAGTTGGCTGAAAGCTGACAAACTAACGAGAGACTTTAAATTGACGAGCAAATGCAACGCGTAGGAGTGGTTGAGCCTGCGATCGGTCGATATTCGGCGAATGCCAAGTTAATTCATTTAATTCGCCATTCGTTGCCAAGCGTTGTCGTTCGAGAACCACTCGATAAACGGCTGGACACAGCAGAGCGGGATCGATGGATCGTATTACCACGTGGTGTACGTTACAATTTAACGAACGGTCAACAAATTCGCGGTTAATATATGCGCAGCTGGTTAAATTCGCTACCGTTTGTAACTGCATCACTAACTTACTTGGATTGTATAAAGCTCAAAGCCACGAAATATATGCGCGAGCATTCAAACGCGGCTGGAGCCCGACGAAAATTAAATTACATCGATTTAGCCAAATGGAATTTTTTAATCGTTTTATTACAGCCCTCGTATATACTGTGAAAGCTAATGAGTATCCTTTTATAAAATTACTACTAGTATACAGATTCATTACTCGCACTCTCTGTCCCACCCCTATTCCTATTCGCTATGTAATACATATCTTCTTATCTCAAGGGTTACATTCTTACCGTTGCCATTTATTAATTCATATCGGAAAATGGAGAAAGTTTCGGCTCTCGGGAGCAAGACATAGTCTTTTTCTGATCCTACATATTTTATCAACGATCGCATGAAAGGATCTTCGACCGATAAGAAGGCAGCAGCGTCGTCTGGGAACTATGAAAGTTTAATCATTCATCTTAATGATTTGCCGCAATGAGAATTATTATTTACAATTTTGTAACTTGCATATTTCTCAAAATATATTATCAGTAAACAGAAATAAGTTCGAAAAGTTTCTGATTAGAGGAAAATAGGCTCCGTTTTTCTCCCACATAAATTAAGTTAATTCTATAAAACAGTGATAGTAATAATATGAATATTTAATCTTGATCGAAATTCTTTTTTAACTTTTCTATTTAATGTTGATGACGTCAATACGACATGCAATATTCATTCGGTAACGTAAAGAAATGTTCGGGGGTATTATCCAGGGAAGGTTGTTGAATGAAACAACCTACCGGGCTTGAAACAAAGTTTTAGTACGCAGCCTCTCGAAGCTCGCGCATCTGTCTTCCCAAGAGGCAACGTCATTCCACAGTTCTCTGATGTTTCGACTATTTTTCCTCGCCTATCTACGAATAGAGAACATATTCTCTGGTTTCTTCCGCATCTCGTCTTTCGTCTTGTCTTGTTCTACTCTTTGCAAGAATCGGAATGTAGAATGATGTAATGTCACCCGGGAAATTATTTATGATTTACGCGCGTTCGCTCTTGATACTATTAACATTATACAAACGGCTGTCGTTTTTCACGCTATCACGAAAATCTAATCAGAAAATTGTCTTAAAAAAGTCACTATCCAGAAACTGGTCAATTTTTACTATTATATTTTGAATTATAGTCACTAATTGGCCAGAATTAGGCCTTGATTAGGTAAAACTAAACTAGTAAAAAATTAGTTAAAAATTTGCCAACAAAATAATAGTTGACGTGTTTACCTTATCATTTGAAAATGCGTCCGTTATTAACAGAAGATATAAAACAAGATAAAATTCAGACGATTGTCACAAATGATTTAAACAATTATGCGGAAGCGCGATAGAAAAATCTCACGACAAAATTCATTACGTGTCCGTTTACTGTCACTTGACTCAGCATGAATCATTTGCAATCGTAAAAGGTATTATCATGCCTGCATTATCGATTCGGCGACCATGAAAGTCGTATTTCAAAGATAGATAATTTTGAAATTAAATCAACTCTCTCGTCCAATATCAACTCAAATTAATAATTCATATGTGTGTGAATGTCGTACAAAGTTGACGGTCTTCCCGGACTAATATTAACACGGCTAATGGAGCTTTGGTTGAGCAAAGTTCCGGCAGTATTAATAGGGAATAATTTAAAAGTTTCAAATGAAACGGCGACAATAGTAAGCGGGGACCGTTGGCCGAGTGCCTAAGATGAATATCTATTCATCGTAAATGAAAACTTTCGGCATTCAAAATACTGAATGTCGATAATTTGCCTGCAGTAGGGAGAGCTCTTTGATGGACTTTCCAAAAAGCAACAAACTTCTGCATCTCGCCTGGCAATCGTTCTTTGTATAACTGTGCAAATTTATACCGTGCGCTTTGTTAGCATTACCTCCGCCGCGCCGGCTCTATACGTATATACATATATAAAGTGTTCCGGAAGTATCGTCAATCTTTTCATCTATAAATTCCTTGACCTATATTTGCAAAGTTAATCTTGTCTTAATTAAAACTTAATTGGAAACAGCCTTTCTTTTATAAGTCTCTCTTCATTTTCAATATTATTGTACGTATCTCGATTAATTATCAAAACGAGATCCCACATGGCACATGTATCTCTCTGATGAACGTACCTCGAATCACTCCGTTCGTTAGATTTAACACGAAATCCGAGAGATTTGCTGAAACAAGGATCTCTGGATGATATCCCCGTGTGTTTCAGACTTAACGTTGAGCCAAAACCGACTCGCGCTCTCAGTTACACCTGCTTGCCATACGTGCATTCGTATAAATGCAACGCGTCGTAGTTGCATTAGTGTACGTACGTGTACATTTTATACATGTAATTGGGGTTTATGGTTAGCTTAGCAGCTAGGTCAGCTACCGTGGGATTTCCTAAACATACGACCGCGTTAATTCTAATTCGAAAAGGCACTTGTGTGTACATATATATGTGTGGATATGCACATGCCGAAGGTGAGTGGAATTTGCGATGTATCGATATTAGTTCTGTGTTTCACAGTTATTCACTTTCTTAGAATTTATACGCGATTATTCTTTCACGAGCAAATCGTTATATTAATTAATCCACACCGTTGTACTGAAATCGTTTTGTCGTCGGAGCAAATTGTCTTCAGAAACGTATGTTACATTTACGCGACTTGATTGTGATATTTTCAAGTGAGTTTTCCTTTATTAAAAAAAAAAAAAAAGGAAAAACAAAGGAAATTTATACAACGTACGAGTCTCTTTCTTATGCAACGATAATGATAGCGGTGGTGGCGGTAGTATGGAATGTTTTCGGTGAAAATATTCTCGGAGAATTTATCCAGAAGCACTACGGGAGAGGGGCACGTGGGCGTGGTAGATAGATACGAACGTAAAATCGGGCATTAGTAGGTGGGAACGTACCTGCGCGACCCAAATGTATTTCCTCGGGGCTCGGTGTGTACGTAAGATTTGTGCACGAAGCCGGCTAAGAATTGCCGTTCGGGCCATTTGGGAATGAATTGTCGCGGACATTACGCCGAGAATTGTCGAGGTAACCGGTGGGAGGCGTTTCTCAAAATTATGGCCTCATCCCTGGCATACGGGCCGCTCCAGCGCCGCGGCCAGCGTGAAGAGTTCAGATAAATTTCACGGGGCTTTAACTAAAAATTCCACCCCGTGAAAGTAATTCGCCAGAAACGCTTAAATTCCACAAGCTATCGATAGCGCGCGGCGTGAATGTATCGCTCGTAATAATGAAGAAAAACAATTTCTGCAATCAATTGCCGTAACCAGGTTCCCCTAAATTAATGTTGTCGTAAATATAATAGAAACTGTCCCACACGACCATGATTCACGATATCGGAATAATCGAATAACGTTGAAGTGAGCGTCGCATCATGCACTGCGCGTGAATTGTAATAACGACGTGGTGTCACGGAAAACATTTATTATGCGAAATATAAATCTATCCATGAAGCGAAGCGTATTGACAATTAAAACGTACGGCGCGTTCATCTGCTGAAATCTCTCGTGCCATCTCTCATTCCGGCATTGTGTATAATTCTTCTTTTTTTTATCGTTGATATGCAAACTCATGTCGGAAGCGCCGCATAAATAAATGAAATCTAATGAATACGATAAATAGCACTTTTTCCACCATTGATAACAGCATCCGTTTAGTTAGTTAGTCGCGTCGCGTCCGAATTTGTCGCGTGCAATTTGCGACACATGTAACCAAATGGAACATCAATATCTATATTTGTTGTCAAGCGAGGTTGATTTTGTCGTTGCACCGTCACTCCGTGCTACGCATATACACATATCCGCCTCCTCCGCGACGCGACGCCGTGTTTTTTTTTCTCTTCAAGGCGTAAGAAAAGTTCCGGAGTCAATATTTTCCTCGTATCCCACATGGGAAATACATCGTACGTCTGCCGGCGTTATATGTGACATTTTCTCGCGGTAATGTCGCGCACTCGTGTAGGTTTAGAGTTGCGGCACGTGACGCGAGGTTTAATAAAAGTAGCCCCGATGAAGGCTGTTTGTTTGTCGCGAAAGTGATTCGCATTGGTGAACGCGGAGTGACAAGAGCAAAGAGCGATGGACAATGGACGATGCACTACAAAAGACAGTTATGAATATATCGCGAACGATGAAGTTCAGAGTCACCACGGATAAGCTCCGAGAAGTTTATAGTTTACTTTGTAAGTACACATGCTATCAAGAAATGAAAGAGCAAGTCTATAAGGTACTCGCGCGCGAGTGTAGTATATAACTTACCATTCTACTTTCTGGCGGTAGTAATAAAGTTACATTTTACTCGACGCTTGCAATTTTGCCTAAGTAATCATAGTACTCGACCTGAATTGCCTTGACGATTTGCATTCCGTTGGAATGTAACAATTTTATGATATCAAGCTTCCATGCGACACCGTTTCATGTTATATGTATTATTGTATGACGTTATGTATATACAGATACATATATATAGATATAGATATGCAATCTTAAATTCTCCACTCTACAGGAACGACATACTGCGCTGCTGCGGTATAATGTACTCAGCCAATTCGATTTTGCTTATAACTTTCAGAAAAAATAATTATTTTTAAAACAGTTTTCACATTACGGTCCAATAACATTCTTATTGTGTTTAATAAATATTCTATTATTTAATTTTTTCAGTCGAAATATCAGGCATTAAGAAACATAACGTGTACCAAGGGAAAAAAATAAATATATTTTTATTAATAAAAAAATTGAAAACAATGGAAAAAGTATTGGAAAAAGAAAACCAAGTATGTGCCATATCGAAAGGATTTTAAGAATTAATTTTCCTACGGCACAAGGAAAGTCGACAGCTTCGTCTATTTTACAGAGTCCATATACTGTTTAACAGAAAAAAAGTTTCATGATATATATTATTTATTTATTTCGTAATATATGTATATATTATATATTATATATTATTTATCTTTTTTAATTTAATTACATTGACTAAATAAAAAATAAAAACAAAACCGCATTGGATTAGATCCAACCTTATTTTTCTGGATATCTTGAAAATTTACTTTATCGTAAAAGATTAATAAATGTTTTAAAAAGTGATTTAAAATCAGTTCATGAGATTGTGGAATATATCTCAAATTCAAAACAATTAAGGTTATAGGTCGAATTCAATAGAAAAAAAGTTTCATAATACATATTATTTTTTTATTTCGTAATATATGTATATATTATATATTATATATTATTTATCTTTTTTAATTTAATTACATTGACTAAATAAAAAATAAAAACAAAACCGCATTGGATTAGATCCAACCTTATTTTTCTGGATATCTTGAAAATTTACTTTATCGTAAAAGATTAATAAATGTTTTAAAAAGTGATTTAAAATCAGTTCATGAGATTGTGGAATATATCTCAAATTCAAAACAATTAAGGTTATAGGTCGAATTCAAAAGCAATCCAGATAGTCACAATCACTTTGAAACGCTCACACTAAGGGGTGAAATATATATATTCATTCTGTAGCTATATCACTCTATATGTCTAACGCTTCTCAACACGATAATAGCCATCTCCTTCGTCCTTAGTGAATTATGCGAAACATAAATGGATTTCCATGATTTCGCTATTGTGTACATATCAATACAGCGGTCGGTATTCACGCAACGCGTTATCATCGATCTTCCCGAGCGCATCGCTTTCTATATATCTCGCTCCCGCGCGTTATCACAATGCTGCCGATATTGTGGACATTTCCAGGGTGCAGTGCAGTGTCGCATGCCCTTGGTTGGTGTATGTTATGTTTATGAAGTGTGCATAGTCCTCCATTTATGAATAATGTTACAACCGACGTAACGTAGAGTGACGCAATGTGACGCCGTTACTTAACACACACACATTCATATATAATATATCCATAGGTATATACAGCAATACATGACCCATATCGCCCATCTTGCATGGCGATATCGAATACGATTATGGCACTCGATGAACATTATTTTACGAGATTCTGCGAAATCGCAGAAGTCGATAGTCTTTTTCTTGAAAATGTAAACGATGTAATCTGGCGATGAAGGAAAGTTCGTATATGCTCTATAGCTATTTTCCATAAAATGTTGAAATTCACAGAATTATTTTAGAGAAAAAATATAGGAAATAAAACAAAACATTATATAGCATAGGAAATAATTTTGAAACAATAAAGTTTTAATTGAAATATTAAACTAATAAAGTTTTAAAAAAATTTTTTTAACAAATATATTTTTTACTTGTTAAAAATTTATTTCGAAGATGACATCTCCAGCAAAATATTTGGCCAAGATATATTATACTTTATACATATATTTTTAAACATTATATATAATTAAATGTATATTTGACTAATTTATATTGTTGCTGAAGATAACTTAAAATGGACTCAAAATGTTCAACTTATAAAAACATAAAGATCCTATTTAAATTAATTTGCGCCCCAATTATTGCATCTACATTTCATTAATTTCCGTTCTTTATTTTTTTACAATATTTTATAGTTTTTTTATCATTTCACATAATATATCATTTATCTCTTATTATCATATCAAGATGTATTATACAAAAATGCTTATAAAAATAGAAAAATATCATTTACTTATCTTCACTGTTTCTACGAAAGACTATTTGTTTATTACAAAAAATCGAATATATCGACTGGATAGTCAACATTCAATTTTCTTTTTTGTTTGTTTAAAGCCTATACGCAGTCGCGTGAAAACATAACATCGCTACCCTTTGCAAACCGCGGATGCTAAAAAACACGAGATGATAAAACAATATGGTGTCGCAACGTTGACAGTAAAAAAAAAAACTCTTTTATATAAAAACAGAACCGCAATAATGGGATTGTTGACGTTGAAACGCTTTATGGCTCGCTTCCTTCCACAAGCTATATTTGCAAATCAAATATTATTAAAACTGTATCGTTACAATCCTATAGGATAAGTCCACTAATTGCATAAGAAATAGTCATATATTGAAGATCATTATTATATTGTAATATATTGACTAACCGATCATTTAAACAGAATGAAATCTTTGGTTATTTGATTTGATTTATTAGTAAAATGGACTGCGTAAATACACATATTTACTGAGTATTATGCAATAGTAAACTGTTCGTAACTAAGTAAAGATTTTCTCCATTAGAAAGATTCGAAATTCTATAAGCTATCGAGATATATAATTGTAAAAATAAAAAAAGAATGCTGCCCCGATTGAATGGACATCCTGATTGATCAATCGAAGTAAGATCGTCGCAATCACGTGCTATACTCGCACCTCAACAGCTCGTGATGGAAAATACGTGGTAATATCCTGTGGAGAGTCCGACTTTGAAAGTTGTCCGAGCAAAAACGTCACGTAAAATCGCAGAAAGTGGATCTACAACGGCCGTAAAAAGTTTTTAACCAGACAACCCGCCGCCATCTCCGCAATCCTCTAACGAAGAACACCGCCAACTTTAGCGCGTCGGCTTTATCTGTTCCCAGTTTAACGTGCCGTTATTACACGAAGGTTCATCCGAATGCGAATCATGTTTCACCGCTTGCTATATTTCGCGTAGTCGTTATTAATGGCTCGCACAAAGGCCCGTAGATGTAATTTGCCGTAGGAATTTCTTACTGAAATACGACGGCGTATATTTCATCCCATGATCTCTCCATTAAAAATATAACAACATGACGATGGCGATATTATTTTAGTTCTATAATATATCACTTATCTTTTCTCCTCGTCCATTTCATTTTTCTTAGACTTCTGTTGTTGCACCGGTCGTCACGTAATTCTATTTCGCAAATATAAGATTTCGTACATTTAATAATTACTGGACGTCTTTTATCTCGTCCAATATCAGTGAGTAGTACTTATTTCAGGTAAGTATCATATGTATTACAAATACGAAAGGAATCATTTCGAGTTCGCGATATTGTATGATTCAAGACTCAAAAGGCTTCATCAAAATGTCAGTCATGTATCAGCAATGAACGATTCATTGACGATTTAAGCGAATCATATGGCCTGCGGGAGTCTACAGCGGATAAACGTAGTCGTGGCGTTATATATACGCGGGGCAGTAAATGAGAACTCGGAGCCCCGTTATATTGGCTTTGTGAAGAATCGCTCTCCAATGAAAGCGTTAACGAACCACGTCGTTCCTTCTCGTTCTGCTCAACTGGTCCATTTTCCGATGGTTTTGCTCTCTCTCTTTGCTCCTCTCCCTCCCCTCCCTTCTTTATTTCTCTCTCTCTCCCTCTCCTTCATTCTCTCTAAATACACGTTCGTACATACGGACCGACACGCACGCATATATACGCGAGTCCCGAATGTATAGATCTCTTTTATTTCCCTTTATTTTCTACATACGAAGGCTAACATAGAAACCGAAACGAACTCCTGTACATTAATCCAATTTGTACGAATTAAGGATACCATTAATAACGTATTCAGCCGTGCTAGATTTTCCGAGATCGAAGCGATCTCAACCCATCCAATTTTTGATGAAAGCTCGTTTATATCTCCATTACGTATAATATTTTCTTTTTACCAAACACACGAATTATTATTTGTTTAACTAAATTGAATTAATGATATAAAATGGACTAAATTATTAAATATTGATCTTAACTTGTTGCTAGATACGGCTAATTAAGTTTAGTTTATACTTATTTATTATTACAAATTTTCGAATTTATTAAACTAATAGAGCCGTTTTTTCCAAACAGTTATAGCAATTAAATAAAAAATAATAACAGATATACAATATAAAAATAATATAACAAATATTTTTAGCGATATAAAAACAAAATCAAGAAAATCCTTTCTAACGATTACTGGTTTGAAAGGGCAACTTCGTTTTCACATCACCCGTAGCTGTCATGTACAGTACGAGGAGAATTTCTTCCAAATATTTTCTTACACGAGTTCTAATGACGGTGGTACGTACTACGACGTCTCCGGCGACAGCGGAGCTAAAGCCGCTCTCGTCGGTGAGTAGTGAGCGAAGTTACGTGATATGTAGCGGCACGGATGCACGAAACTGCACATCGGCCGCCGCCACAGTCGCAGATGCATCGCGAGTACTGTTCGCTTGTTCTCTGGACCTCACCTTGGTTATTCATTTAATTTAAGACACGTACAGGCCGAAGTCGTGGAATTTAAGAGTAACTTCCGAGCCACGATAAAATGCATAAGGCGCCCCAAGAATCAAGTATAAACGAACAGAAGCCCTTTAAGGATATATTTTATATATAATTTTAAATGAAGTAAAAACGTTATGGAAAAATACAGATTTTTTTAAAAATATTATATTCGTGTGAAAGTAATACAAAAGTTTGGTAGTGATTGGAATTTAAATAAAAAATTATTTCAACAAGTAGATGTTTTTATAAAATAATTGAAATAAAATGAAAACATTTTTATCTATATATAAAATTTTTTAATTTAAATAGCTAACTTAATCAGTATGTAACAGAATATTCTCTTCTTTCTATTGTTAGTAATATACAATAATATAAAAGGAAATTTAACTAATCATTATTGTAATGAAGTTTGTAAATACAATCTTTTTCACTAAAAATGGCCATGTCGCGTAAATGTAGGGTCAAAATGAATCGATTAAAATGACTTTTTGCAGAGATTATACACATGGTATAAGTGGTTTTAATGGTTCGTGCTGATAAAATTTTTATTCGCTTAATTTTAATTTCATAAGATAGAAATTTTTTTGTTTCTCTTCTATTAAATTTATCTTTTTCAATTTCATTGACTTTTTTGATTCTGTAATTATCCGAGTGTGTCATAAAAAACTCTACTAAGAAACTTTTATTCTTCCTTTCTCTCTTTCTTTCTCTCACACTCTCTTCTATCGTGTAAACTGCGTTTATTAAGTTATAAGGGAAACATCGTAGGCATGTTTTTACAAGCTCCGAATCAACTAAATTAATTCGGTCTTAAACATTCCAAGCGCAAATATACCGTTCAGCATGAAGCACCGATAAAAATCTAATTATACGCCACTTCGAGGAACGCGCGTGATAGCTTCGTTTACTCGATAATTACTGTCGCCGTTAAACCTCTATTGCAGAAGCCACGCGAGAATGCATCTACGGGACACTAAGTACGCGCGATTATGACGCTCTTAAAGCGAAAGTTAATTCCGTGCCGAGCGATTCCGCGTCTCATGCAAATTTACCTACGACCGTTTTCCCGGCCTCGCAACACAAAAGGAGTGAGGAAAAGAAGGATATAGGTAACAGCGGAACAAAACATGGTATCATTCGGAAAACCTGGACTGTGAAAAGAGCAGCGAGCAATAACTGGATAACGGTTATGACGACGCGTTAGACATACGCGGTAACGCCTAGGCTGTTATCGTTCCCGGACGATCCTCTAGTATTTACCGCGCGAGACCGATTTCCCTGGCGATGCGAAAAACGGGTGAGCTTACGCTCACGGTACTCTCGCCAACGTAGGAAGCACGACGAATACCGCGTAACGGCGACACTTTCGGAATTTCTTTCGCGATTTATAGCCGGCTCAGGACGCCGCTAAGTTCCTCGCTGCTGCCGGAAAAGCGACGGCGGCTGTTACAACTTTCGAGACGTCCTCCGCGAGCATAGCACCCCGCGATAAACTTGACGCCCGTAGTAGATATTCATCTCACGTTGAGAAGAACACGATTACGTGTTAGTGTTGGGTGGCCATTAAATATAATGTTAATGACGATTTGTTCTTTCATTTGTCTCTGAGTTAATTAAGTCAGGGTAGTCTATATTTAACTATAATGATGTGCGAGATAAATACGTTCTTATTTGCACACGTATCTAGATCGCATCAAATGATAAATCGTAGTCAAAGCTAGTTTGATAAATTTCGGCTTGCTGACCTAAGCCTTGACGATGAATAATGATTAGGGAGCGAAAGTTCGTGAGGTTTCACAGTGAACCCTCTTAGTCGGGTGGTCTCAGATGCTTTAGGCATTGAACTAGTTGGCCCCCGGTCGACCGGAATAGTAAAGTAGATGATAAATTTTATTACTAAGCGCCAAGTAAAAATAACTACATATGCTATATGTTTACATAGAAAAATTGCTTTAACATGTCACGGTATTATTTATAATAGGCTAGAAAAATTTATTTTAAAATTGCATAAATTATCGCAGCCTAATACACTCCTCTTCCTCCTCTTTGCTGTATTTAGATCAGCTCTCTCAATAAACAGGTATTCCACCTAATTATAATTTTAATTTTCAAGTTTTCTGTCTCACTTTACTTAAAAATGTATTTCAGCTTCTTTTTTTTATATCTTAATTACTTTATCTTATATCTTCTTTTAATTTAATTGTATGTGTATTCGACGTACTTTTCAATATCTCTCGAACAATCTATTTTTCTTTCTATATACTGAAAAAAAATGATGATGTATCAACAACATTATTTTAATTGAAAATAATATTGTTAATTCAATAATATCACCATTAATAAAACAAATACGTCACACTCTTGTTTTAATAAAATTTTATTTGTTACATTAATACTGTTGTTACGTCAACAAGATTATTTTCAATTAAAATATTGCCTTTAAAATATCATTTTTTCTTGTATATCAGTTCATTTCTTTTCATTTTCAGCGTTTTTATTGTACGTTACTGTTATCTCAGTTTCTCTACTGCGTTTTAAGTCTGCTATCTTTTAATTTCTCTTTTGTTATTAGTATTTAGTTAGTTAATTATCAATTATATTTAATTTCTATTTTGTGTTTTAGGAAGAGAGAGTTTCAATTTTATTTTACATTAATTTTTAAATTCAGGTTTAGATTTTTAAACAGATTATATAAATTATTGATCTTTTACCTTTTAATTGTACATCCTTCTTTTCATTTTATATTTTACTCTATTATTATATAATCTTTTCATAATTACACACACCAATAATGTTACTGTTATAATAACAACATATATAATAATAATTATTATTATTAATAATGTTGAATAACGTACTAATGATAGATAATTTTCATAAATAATAAATAATATTTAATTCCAATTAAATCTTGTATTATTCATAACAAAATTATCCTACAAATCTAAGTTCTTCCAGTTAATATGAAACGCGTTATTCTAAACGTGAGTTCTTGATAGACATCGTTAGACCTCGGCGAACGCCTCTGTCGTCTCTCCTCCGTACGAGAGCCTACGTACCAATAAATTTTCACCGGAGAAAATGAAAGTTCGGGTGGAAACTCAAGAAGAGACGGCGAGTTTGGCGAATAATTTCTATCATCGCGCATGCTTCGCTAAATTCATAACCTAACGTTTAAAAGGACACTCTACCGGAGAGTCTGCCACTGCTAGGGACTACGCCGTTCTCTTCGGCGGCTACGGGTCTACGAGGCAACAGCAGTAAATCTTGGACCGCACTTAATTACATTCCCAGCCAGCCTCTCTCTCCTACACTCCCCTACCGACCCTCTTCATGGAACGGGCTAACGATGTTTTTAATGTTCGGACTTAAAAAAGCATCCCAGAATACCTATGGCGCCGTAAACGTTCCTTCGCCTCTACACGCCCGGGAATATTAAGGGCCCGGCTCGCCGGAAGAACCGCTCACAGTAAGATAAACGACAAGCCGGAAAAATAACAGTTAAATTGAGATTTTCGCTAACATCAGGTAATTAAACTCTTCGCAGGATTGTTCGATTGATGGATTCGGTTCGTTTTAGATTTCTTTCGATTACATCCTGCGCAACATCGAAATAACTCGTTACTAAATCGCATGTGATTATTAATTTTTCTTTACATGTCTGTCTATTGATTCTTAACTCTTTGTTGGTAATGAAATATTCACTCTTTACAACCTACATCTTCAAATTTCAGTACAAATGTTTATATTGTTTCGGATTGCATAAAAATTTGAAAAAATTCTTATACACTTATAAAAATTTTAACAGTGAGTTTTAATCTATCATAAAAGTTGGATTGTGTATTTTACTCATTTTCGATTGATTTAAATTTGTCTACTAAACTCACAATAAAAAAATCGACTTTAACTAGTAAATACTACCAGTAGATTATATTTCCAATTAAAGAAATATTCATTGTTACTAAAATTATTCGTTTATTCAAATATACCAATACTCTCTGAAAAAGATTTAACAAATTTTAATAAATAATTTCTTTGAATGAATTCATTTTGAATAACATTCCACTCTCCTAGTGAAATATTTACTTATAATAAATAAATAAGAAAAAGATAATTAAATCAAACTAATTACATTTGACATTTAATCTTACATTTAGTTTACGTTTAATAAATATTCCGCCGGGATTATTAAAAAAAAGTTTATTATTCAGTAATTTTTTTCTCAGTATACTTATAAGAGAATAATTAATTTAAAAATGACAATTTGATCTTGAACTTGAAAAAGTGTTAAGATATTTTTCATATGATTATGTCATGTTATCATGTATTTTCAAAAGCATACAAATATCGATGCCACAAGCGAAATGTCAAAGCGCCCCAAGGGATGTCGACAGTGACGCGGCAGAATGTAACAAAGCTCCACTTAGGTGGCTTTTGCCGTGGAACATCAAAAGGCGGCGTAGCCAGGCATCAACCGATTTCCACACGACATAGGGGATTATGATGCCATTGCGGGTACGCTCGATGAAATTTGTTGATTCGTAATCCGGTAGAGAAGCTCCGCGAGGGAGGTAAGTTGCGTTTCGGAAGCGCGCAGAGTAATGTAATATCGAGAGAAATGTACGGCACTAAGTGAAAGGAGCAGCGGATATTGTGCAGGGCGCAATAATACTAAGGCAAACGAGTACATCAACCGCTGACTAATTACAGAACGTTGCTACTATTCGCGTAACAATGCAGCGTGATATCCGCAGAAACAACGGCTGCTGTTGGCTTCATTCGCTGCCGAACTGATGTTCGCTTGCTCGTCCATTCGCTTGCTCTCATTGTCATTTGAATTTTAAGAGCACGATTCTTGTCAAGCAAACGTACAAGTGTTATTCTGCAATATCGGATTCTTATTATTGAACGTGAAAAATAATAGCTAGACGATAGTCGGGCTCATGCACTGGCACGATTAATTAATCAAGCTCTGCCGGACGCGCAAAATAGCTATTATCCAACCAAGAAGATTCAGTGTGATTATCATAAAAACTTGAAATCGCGCGAGAACGTTATCTCAGTTTTGAAACAGGTACATCAGTATATGATGTAACATCAATGTATGGACGATCGATTTAATTGCCCTGAGTCTGCTGTATCTGTATTGATCTCTTCGTATCGTCTACTAGCCTTGAAAGACGAACTACGGCGCGAGACGGCGAGATACACGCGAGAGGCGTTGCCATGGGATGAATTAATTGTATTACGAGACAAGCGTTCCGCTAATGAGCTAATCTATAGCATTTGCTCCTTTGTCTTGCAATTAGTAAGGACGCGGCGCCTTAAAGCTCGCTTGTTCGCAAAGTCTAGGGCGTTTAGGCTAGATTTCAATGCCTTTCTCTAAATGTCTAATTAAATTCTTATTTCCCATATTCGTAAGTATTGTAACAAACAAGATATATGAATCATTCGATACTAAAAGACATAACTTTCTAAAAATATAAAAGACATAAAATGTGATTCTCAAAAATAAATTATTTTCATATTTTATATTCTATTGTTACATATTGATATTTTATTGTTAAATGTTTAAATGTTAAATGTTATTTATGTTTTATTTTTACCGTTTTTATCCATGTATGTATAATTAATATTATTTAAATATTTGATCACACTTTATATCCACTTAATAAATTTTTGATGACTTTATAAAAATTTTCAATTAAAAAAGAAATTCGTTTTTTATATTGTAACGTAAGAATTTTAAATTAAATTGTTTAATTGTTAATAAAAAGAAAAACTTGTATCACTGTTAAGGTTACTGCAATCCAAAGGTGAATGAAGAAGTTTGCTTAAAGTTGACTATCGTCAGATCCTATGTCTGAGTAATGATCGATGAAATTAATCAATAGAGATTACTTAGCATGCAGGGAGGTAACGAAACCGAATTTCCACGTTAGTAGAGATGCCAAAGCCACTTAGCTCTGGTATTAACAGTTGATAATCGTAGTGAAGTTCGAAACAGTAAATTGGCGACCTGTGCTAATCAAAGGTCTAAATATGCTGGTACCACCAGTTGCAACACATGCAAAGGTAAATTGTATTCACGCTTAAGACTAGATTTAGAGATCAATACGTGCAACTCGTGCATCTCTTGAACGAAAGTAGATATGTGAGCGAAAATTAATTCGAAACGTGAGATAACACCATTGAAATACGGTTCCGGATAATATGCGCGCGAGCGATATCGCGAAAATATCTAGTCGTTATTATTCAATTAATATTAGCACTATGTGAATATACGGATTATAAATGTATGGATTTAAATATCATAGGAATGTATGAGCTTGGGGCAAGCTATGCTAATAAATTGTAATTCATAGAACACGATAATGATCGCGAGTTTTGGTGGTATACACGACGCGAAATAGAGAAATTACGTATGTTTCAATACCAACAAAACAGAAAACCACTCATTAATTACATCACTCTGTACTGATATTGCCGTTATATTATCGTTATATTAAAAGTACAATATATAGTTTAAACAAATTATTTTCTGCGCTATACGATGTTTCGTTAAAAAACTTTATGAGCTTTCTGTAAAATTTGTCGTCTTGAAACAAATGTCCTTTTTAAAATAAATATTTAAATTGAGAAATATAAAAAGTATAATTCCAGTCTACACTAAAAAACGATGTAGTAGTAAAAATACATTTTTTGATTATACACCGTTACGTTTTTAATGTGATTTCCGTGACACTGTCGTCTGAGTGGGGAATGTCTTATCGGCTGACTACATTAGAGCGCACGTACGACTTGGCGTCGTGTCGCCGCAGCCTGGCATTCGGCGCGTAGGGTATTATTATAATTAATCATAATTATGTCAGCGGCACTGCCACGGACGTCCTTCTCTCCACTTCTCATACCTCGCGCTAACAACAGATGGTGTCCTAGATTTGTCGTCCGTAGACGTGCACATGCATACGATTCCAGGGAAGGCTCGAGAGTAACGACCGACGTGAAGCAGCAGTATGTGATGTGAATAGAGAGAGGTTCGCAAGTAGACGAAGGGACCGCGTATCGAATATTAGAGATTCATCAGAAATAATCGAGGAATGGTGAACGTCAGAAAAAAAACTTACCATGTTCGACATTAGTGATGTTTCACAAATCATTGCTTAAGTATATCTTACCTGCAACAGAAAAAATAAATAATGAGTTTAAATAATAATATAAGAATCAAATATAAAATATATTGACAAGCTTATATATATTAAATGTTGACTACTGAAATTATAAATATTCTAGTAAAAAAATTTGCTCACTTTTGTAATTTTCAAAATACACAATCAACTCTCAGATTCGATTTGGAGTAAAAAAAACCTCGATTCGTACATCTTTAGTTTTATATACATAAGTCTAAAGTTCAGTTTTGAATAAGTAGATGGTTACACAACGCAACTAACGGGTTCGACGAAATAATTAATAAGTACAATGGTCTATCGGCGACATTCGCTGAAATCGAGCTCGGAATCCCTCTCACGTTCGGAATCCCCTTTTCCTCTTACGTCCACTGCAATCCCTTCTCGCATTCATATTTCATGAAGTATTGTGCTGTTCGAAAGGGCCGGTCGGCTGAGAGAAAAGTTTGGATGAACAGCGAGAGCTGATTTACAGGGATTGTTTCATCGGGCTTCAGGAGCCGGATGAAAAGTAACAGTGACACGCTTTTACGACTCCGGGGTCATTAAAGATGACGTGTCGGTTTAAACGCAGTCTGTGAACTACGGTCGCGTTTACGAGCCATAATCGACGTGATCCTCTATAACACATGCGAATTGCGCGAGCTACGTCGTATCGACCTAGAACGACGTGATTGCAAGTAATTAGAATTAACAACTCGGGAGATAATTTGCGCTGCCTATACCAAGATTATTAATTATATTTTCTTGCCAATCAATATACATGAATACATATGTCTCTGTTGTCAGATTTTGACTTAAAATTTTATTTAGATTTTTTGTATTATATTTTATATCAACAAAAAATTTGCGTAACAAATGTTCTTTATATTTGCATAAAGGTGTTATTCCTTGATTCGATTCTTTATGCAGGGTGTATTAAAAAAAAACATTCAACATTTATACGGTAGATAGTATACGCCAGTAAAAAAAACCTTAGTGAACATAGATCGAAAGTTCAACTGTTGTTGAGATATAAATATTCTTGTTAGTACAATGAATGACTTACTGGCTTCTACGTGTCGCATGCGATGTTCACCTCAGTGTTTTTAAACTGAGTTCTGTATGTCCTCATTTAATTTCTATACGTATTTCATGACAGAAAATTTCACCGGCAATCAGACAGTTATCAACCTTACACAGTTATATGATACAATGTTTAAAATGTCAGCGTATTACTCTAATCAAGAAATGGCAGATATGAATTTTTTGTATAGTCGTACTAATAGAAATGCCCGTCCATGCTAATATATAAAAATGTTTATATCTCAGAAACGGTTGACCTTTCAATCTATATTCATTAAGATTTTTTATTCAGTATGGTGTGTACTATCTACTATATAAATGCTGAATGGTTTTTTTAATACCCTTGTATATGGCAATAAACAAATATTTTTCTAAATAGGTACACTCTTTTTCCTGCTTAAAAATATAAATACTGACTTTTAAACGTTAAAGAGGAACGTTTTACGTTTCGTAGCTTTCACGTACGTGGCTTCTCTCGGATTTTAATTAAAGCCAAGCCAAGAGTCGGTGGCGAGCGACAGAGGAAAAAAAACACGTTCTAAACGTGGCGCAACGAAATATTCCTACGACTCGGTAGCATATCGTGCACGAAACTTGGTCTCCTTTTGCTGCCCTCGTAAGTACCCCAGCACACAATGCAATCTTCCTCAGTCCGTGAACACAATGGTAAAGTTACTAAACTTTCGGAATAAATCAAACGGAGCAAAGATAAAATTGTAATGAGCGCGGAGATAGAGAAATTTATGTGTCTACTTCTGCGGTGCTTTTACATGGACAAGATCCGAGAAAGAACTATTTTAGGACGAATTGCCTCGATACGTATGGTCACCTTCATTTTCTCTTCGCCTTTTTCCTTAGTTGCGCACGTGAAAATTTGCCGATAACAAAACCGCCCGATTTTTCTAAATTATGTTGTTTTATAACTATAGGACGCAATCGTATATATGATGCAAAACTATAAAACTAATCGTCTTTCTATCCTTTTCTTTTCATCCTTAAGCGCGTTCTTAATATTCTAAATGCAAAATAAATCAAAAATTTATTATGATAAATTCAGATAAAGAGAAAGTGAGTTTTAGTTAACAATTATCCTATTTATGATCATAATATAGTATTATAAAATAAAGCAATCATTCACTTTTTCTACATTAAGATTTCTTTACACAAATTGTAAATTCAATAAAATTTAATTATCTTTTGAAAGAACGTTGAATCTTTTATTTATCTTTCAACAAAATGCCTTTATGAAGTTATGGGTTCGTTACTGAAAATATTGTCTTGTTACATTATTAGCTTGATTATTTTTTTACTTATAAGTTATTTGCGTAGAATTTGCAATATATGCGGTAAGAATAGTTCTGCTAAAGAATCTAACAATTTAAATATAATAGATCTGAAAAAATTAAATATTGAACGCTTACAAGCTAACTATTACTACTCAGAAAAATTTCTGGGTGAAAATGAATGAACTAATAATAAGATTCTGATCATATTAGTTAGAATTCCAGTCATCATAATTGAATATCTGATTATTTCAAATAAAATTATAAAAGATTTAAACCAGAAAATTCTGATTCGTCCATTTTTAACTTGAAATTTTTTTTAATATAAAAAATTTTTACAGTATATTGTTTATCATGTCTCAATTTTCTACATAATTATATTTTAATTCAACAAAATTATTTTCAGATTATTATATATATCTAAATTTTTAACACACATATACATACACATTAGAAAATAATTTTTTAATATTTCAGTAAAATTGTTCTTTACTTACATGTATGAGAAATATTTAAACTATCAAATGCGTTAACAAATATATAGTTGGGAAAAAACACCTGGAGATAAAAGCAACACAATGGTGCCGCCATTGATTAGAAAAGATGTGATCCTACAAGGTGAACTAAAGATGGGAAGCGGTTACGACTCCATAACGACGCAGCGGAGTAACCCCATTAACGGAATCCTTTAGATCCCATTGCCCCGTACGGTTCGAGCAAATAGCGGGGTGCTCTGTTACCATCCGCAAGGATGTTTCGTACAGCACGATAGACAAGGGGGATAAGAGAAAATTGAGGGTAGACGAAGGAAACGATAGTTTTTGGTTTTCCTCCGTCCGCGACTAACACGTTTCGTGACTCGAGGAGTTAATCTTCGCTTAATCGTCCGTTTTACGAGCCTGTTCTGTCAAATCGACTATTCGGGGGATGCGCGAACGCCAGACGTACGTCCTTGCAATTTGCGCTCAAGTGGCCATTAGACATAGATAGATACAGAGTCTTCGGTTTAATTATCCACAGTATACAGCTTTGTCTTTCTTTCTCATTCCACCGTTGTACTTTATTAACTCTTGTCTGGAGAAATTAGTCTTTTTTTTATTCCTATCTTATAATTTATTTTCTTGTCTATAAACATCATTTACTCATTATGATTTTATACCTTATCATTATCAATTACATCGAATTTTCATTGTTTCGTCTTTTACAGTTATCCTAAAAAATGTTAAAAACAATGAGTTGTCTCTTCAATCAAAACAAACGACTATAAAGAAAACTAGATATACTTATCTACCCTTTTAATTTCGTTGAATTTTTCTAAAAATAAAAGAAAAAGTTAAATCGTTCTTATCCTATAGCACAAGATATTTTGATAGTATAATTGTAATAATCCAACTATTATATTATAGGGATGCAACAAATAATGATTTGTCGGATAACTGAATTTTATTCGGCAGAATCAATTTGTGTTAAAAGTTTTTATAAAATCGAACAAGTTATAAAATATAATTTGAAACATTAAACATAAACAAGTTAAATTTATCTTGGCTTATCAGTTAAAATTATTATAGAATAATTAAGTACGTAACGTTACATCCATAATCAACTTGAATGTTTGTTGTCTTAATGAAGTTGATAGAAGATCTTAATTTCTAAACTTCTCATGAAAATAAATAATAAAACTAGTTACTAGAATAACCTTAATTAAGTAACGTTTCACACAGCCAAGTTACAATAAAATTAAATCTTTGTTAATTAAATTATAAAAGAGCATATCTTTTCAAAATCATTACGAAAATATTAAATTTTTTTACGGAGCGTCTTATATCTCCTTTTAAAATATGCTTCATAGCCCACTTGAACTTTTCCAAGTCTATTGAGGTACGCTCTTTAGCGACTACACTTTGGCTTTGTAAACTCTTCATCTAAAACAAAGAAAGAATATGTGCATGTTTTTTGCTAAAAATAGATAAGAAATGACAGGCATGTTATGAGAGACTCATGAATCAAGTATCCTCTATCTAGCACGGATCGAATATATTCAAGGAGTACTTTGTAATCTTAATTTTAATATTAATTTTTTATTTTTGCGAACAAATTTTTGCTGATGAAGCCTATAACTCTTTCTTAAAACAACTAATTTTTTGTTTCACTATAAATTTTTAATTTATAATCATAAAACTTAACTTAAAAAACAATTTAATATACTTACAAAAAAAGAATTAGACACTTCAAAAAATAAAACGCATTAACATTTTATTGTTGTCGGCACTCAATTGCCAAAATAACATTTGGAGTTATCATTAATAAAAGCTGCTAATAACATGAAAAAGATTTAATCTTTTCATTGTTTAAAGAATGAATAGAGAGATCAAATCTTCTTAAAAGAATCAAGTATTCTCAATTTTTCCTACTAATACAAAAAATATGATTGCAATATAAGATAACAAAAACTGCAGTAGAGAAATATAAAATATTCATCAAAAGTAAAAAATTGTCTCGTTAAATAGATAAACTTCTACTACTCTTTAACAGCCAAATAATTTCAGCGTGTAGTGACATTAAAAACTATATGATAGCATTAAATATTAAATCTTAAAGAATTCATATTAACGAGATAATATACTGTTTTTTTTTTATAATTGTCCGGATCAAATAATATTGCATTTATTAATTGAATATTAAATGAATTTCATCTTCCTGTGCGAGCACGGTTCTAAAACTGAATTCCGACAAAAATTTTTCGCAAAATACTGGCAGATTTGATTAAGGAATTCACTCCATTGCGAGAGCGATCGGTTCGCTCATCACGATGGTGCAACTAGTAACTAAAAACATTCAAATATTTTATCAAGCTTCAATATAAAGCTTTCAAAGAAATAAAATTCTTCGATATAGTAATAGTGGTAATTATTTCATCGCCATATCTTTACGTAATTAACTCCATCTGCCCTCATATATCTGACATATTTCTAAGCGATGATGCCACCGCAGTGGTGAACCAGGCCATGTGCCATTTAACAGGACATTTTTAAGGTGGAACCGCTTAACGAATACTGCCGACCCGGTCTTGCGCAATTAACCGACGACCCTGCTTATTTTCATTAGTGATCCCACCGTACCGTTGGTGGAAGATTCTCTTGAATCAATTTTTTTTTTCGTGCAGTGCACTTCTTCAGAAAGGATGAATTTTACTGAGAAAAAATCGCTGCGAGAGATAAAAAGCGGAAGACTCCTCACGATCAATCTTCATTGAAACGAGAAATATTCAAATTGTTGTGTAAATATCAATACAGTAGCTTATTTAAGGTATAATTTAATATAGGTCATTTTTAACACAGAAAGTATAAAAAATATATTATTATCTTATTAATCAGAAAAATTTAATTTTAATAGATAAGCTAAAAAATTTTTTATAGAATGTCATTAAAAGATAATTACACTTACACTGTAAATCCGAGTGTGTAAAAAGTGGCTTCAATATATATGTGCAATTAATTTCTCGATAAAAATAATATATTATATTGCATATACATATGTATATAATAAAAATATTGTAAAAATATCAAATTATACTCCATAAGTTACTTTTTATTTATTTGGATTCGTAGTGTAATAAATTGATCACTTTTATGATAAAATTCAATTTTGTAAACAAGCAATTAAAAAAAGGCGAAAAGCAAACATGCGCGAAAATCCCACCGCAGTTATGTACATTGCCTGAAGTAATATAAAACCTTTGGCTTGATCTTAGCGGAAACGTGCGCTTATCCGTGTTACGCGAGAGTGTTAAACTGGGAAACCGGAAGTAAGAGGGCCGGAAATACCGCGTCGTCGTCGCCGTCGTCGACGTCGCCGTTGCCGGCAGCTAAATTCATCAAGTCCAGAACTGGCGTTCTCCGCAGGAGATGGTGGTGCGGGCTTTATTTGCTGTCTACATGAGCGTAGGGCACCCAGCCCCTTTCATTCGCGCCCTACTTATCTTCGTTGCCGCGTCGTGCTATACGCCATTCCATAAAACTGTCAACTAAATCATCACGCGTCTCTCTCTCCGCCATGAACGCGGGACACAACGCGAAATAGCTGCGCTCCACTTCGAAACTAGGCGGCCTTCCCACACGAGAATACGGAAGCGCCTTTGCCGAAAACGGTGCTCAAAGGTTGCGGTCGGAGAAGTCTCGAATTAGTATTTTCACACGACGGAATCGCAACAATTCACATTGCGTTTCAAATCGGTGCCAACGCTTCAACGTCGGGATTTACAAATGACGTTTTGCCCTTTCAGCGACAGGAAAATACATTTATGGGTGAAGCCCGGTAAATGTCGTCATTTCCATTCATGGATAAAAATATTTTGAAAAAATATACAAATGCACTTAGAGCGCTTTTAATACCTGTGCTCTGTGTTCGATTTGTAAAAGATTATAGTAAACGCTGTCGCTTTCATCTTCCATTAACAGCATTCGTCTCTTATTTTTATGACCCATTTCAACATTGACGAGATACGCGGTATATAATAACTGAAGCGCCGAAGATTACGTAGAAAGAGACCTTATAAGCCACACTTATAACAAAACTAAATTAATGCAATAACAGTGATACCAGAGAATGCTTTTTAACTGTCACTATATTTTCATACGATATAACCATAGACTTCTATATTCAGACTCTGTATCTAGACTATCGACTTTACCACCATGTTTGAAGAAAACAATGACAATGATACTTTCAAGTTTACGTACTTTTACATAATATTATGTATATGTATATATAAGTATAAGTCACGCGACAATCACTACTTTCATATAATATACAATTCACGTGATATACTCAGAAACAAGAACAGCTCGGAATGAGGTTCATTTATTTCTGTTACATAAAAGTCTGTACAGAATGGAGCAATAAGTCTGTCCACCTTGAATATTTCCGCTATTTTGAGAGATAAAAATAATTTACTTACAAAAGCATCAAGAGAATCATAATATGCTGCTAATAATTTTTCTGTGGATGAAAGCGCTTCAGAGATTTCAAAGCTATTTCCTTCTTTAAAAATAGAATATAATTTTTTTTACGTAATATAATTCCTCAATTAATCTATGTATAGAAATATTATTAGGTACAAATATCGAAAAATTAATTTAAGATATTTAATACTTCATATCAAATATGTACCAGAATAAAGTACACGGTAAAAAAGTTTTGTATTTGTGTTGGAAACGGTCTACTCAATAAATCCTTGTTAAATTTTTGAGTTAAATTTTTTAACGTATTTTCAAATGTTAATTTGAATACATGTTTAATATAATATAACGTAATTACGTTTGTCTTAAATTAATATTCAATATTTCTTATAGTGTTAAACACAATTTTTACAATTAAATAAATAATATAAATAATCATATCTTAAAATTGGCGTGTCACGCTTTTTTGAAGCCTCTATTCGTTGAGGCAGTTAAAGTAATCCGAAAATGGTGAATTTTGGTAACAAGGAATTTTCGGGGACGCTCTTTTAAAAACATGGTAAAAATTATGATAATTAAAAGAGACTTATCCAATATGGCGAACGGAAAAGATGCGAAAAGGTTTTCGGATTTCGGCGAAATTTGGATTAAGGGGGCTTACGCGGACGCTGATTTCGAATCCGTGATCAAAATTAAGAAAATCCAAATGGCTGATCCAAAATGGCGGACGGAAAGTGTTGCGAAATACATAAAAATTTAAAAATTTCAGCGAAATTAGGTAAATGGGGGTTACCGCGAACGCTGATTTTGATTCCGTGTTCCAAATTTTTAAATTCAATATGGCAGACGGAAATGTTGCGGAAATCAATAAGATTTTCCGAATATGACGAATTTAATAAGACGCAAAGAAATGTAATTATAATTTAAAGCTTAATCGACTATGCTTTGGTGTAAATTTTGTAAGAGAAAATTATATGGTCGTTTCAAAAAAAAAGAATCGCGCGCGTAGCGCTCTGTGAAGTTGGCACCCCTAAATGCGAATATTGGTAATATCATTATTGCATTCGTTTGTCCACTGTTTGTCCACGTTTGTCCACCCGTTATTTTCTTTGGTCCACCCCGCAAAAAAAGGTTATACACAAAAAAAAATTGTAACATCCCCAAGTGATAATTTTTCATAATTATGTACGGGTATCGTTTGTCCACAACGCGCACGTGATTGTCCATCCATTATTTTCATTTGTCCACCCTATTTTTATTATATTTTTCGTAATAATGTAAAATAATCACTTGGAGGTGTTACAATTTTTTTTTATGCATAACTTTTTTTTGGAGGGTGGACAAATGAAAATAACGGGTGGACAAACGTGGACAAACAGTGGACAAACGAATGCAATAATGATTTTACCAATATTCGCATTTAAGGGTGCGAACTTCACAGAGCTGCTTTCTGAAGTTGGAACCTCTAAATGCGAATATTGGTAATATTATTATTACATTCGTTTGTCCACTGTTTGTCCACGTTTGTCCACCCGTTATTTTCATTGGTCCACCCTCCAAAAAAAAGTTATGCACAAAAAAAAATTGTAACATCCCCAAGTGATTATTTTACACTATTACAAAAAATATAATAAACATAGGGTGGACAAATGAAAATAATGGGTGGACAAACGTGGACAAACAGTGGACAAACGAATGCAATAATGATTTTATCAATATTCGCATTTAGGGGTGCCAACTTCACAGAGCAGCTCTGTAAAGTTGGAATCTGTAAATGCGAATATTGGTGGCTGTCTAAAGATAAATTACCATTTTATATTTGATTTATTCTAAATTTTATTTATTATCATGTTTATCATGTCTTCTTGAAGCATGGTATTCTCTTATTAGTTAATTAATGTAATAAGTATTTCTATTCTCGATAATCGAATTAATGAAATTAAAGATATTCTTCGCAATAACTTGTGTTTTTCAAGATGCTTCTTAACATCATTATTAAATTAACGATCAATATAATGTTATTTCCACAATGTCAGTCTAAGTATATTTTAAAACGAATTAGCGCGCAATTTATAAAACTAATGAAAATATTTGTAAATTCCCATATAAATGTTATGAAGGAAATGTCAGTAATGTTTTCATGCATTATTTTTGATGGGCAAGAAAAGTGTTTGCAGTGAACGACGGGGTCCGGAAACAGGCTGCGGAATTTATGCACCATTTCGCGGCTTCTTCGGAGTCACACCTCGACTGGCTCCAGCGCACAGCACCCTTTTCCGTTTCGATGACATTCGGCATCTTCTACCAGCGATATTCAGTCCCATAGTAACTTGCTTAAAGCCGGAGCCATGGCGAATCGGTTATCACGCGCGCTCCATTGCAACGAGAATGGAGGAAGGAGAAATCAAATGTATCGGAACGATTTATGCACCTGGCTTGACATTCTCTCGCTGCGTTACGCATGGCCACCCATCGCGACATCGCTCCCTGTAGCGCGAGATGAACGACATACAGCCGAGAGAAAACAATTCCGTATACATCCTCCGAAATCACCATTTGGATCCACGCCAGATCCTCTTTATGTTGTTGAGTATTGTTATAATAATATTTTATCAAATAACTTGTAGTCACATACAATACACTGTTATCTGGATTCATTGATTTATCTATGAAAATTTACAAAGTGGAGCTTAATGTCAATAACAATGAAAAATATATACAATAATGAAGATGATAAATTACAACACAACAATTTAGATTGTATTCAATCCCTTCAAAAAAAGCTATAGATAAATAATAAAATTCTATTTCCACTCGTGCTCTCACTTCCTTTTCGATATATTGCCGTCTGGACTCACGCCAGATCCGAATGTCGTCGCCTTGACGCACGTATCGTCCAAATTTTATCGTATCTTGAATCCAAATCGTAGAAGCTAGCGCAATATTTACTTACTATTCATTAGATTCAAGTCGTTCGATAAATTCAATATATATTAATCCGAGATATCTTCTAGTTTCACGCGGTCGATCTGTCTCGCAGAAACGAAAGTAGCGTTCATAATTCAAACCATTTTCTCGTCGCGAGATGAGAGCACGGAACGAAAGATAGGAAATAATTCTGTTCTGTTGGCAATGGTCGGTTGGGCCGTAGCCAGGATACTTGGATCGGCATTGCCGCACTAATACTAAGAGATCGCGCTGATATTATTGGATCTCACGTATCCGCCACAGAATCTTGGCGTCTGAGGATTTCTTTGGGAAGGTTTGTTACAGTGGTCGGGCCGCGCCGAGATATTACAACTCTAAATGATCCTAAGTCGACAAACCGCGACCGTGAAAGGATTATGGCTGATAAATCGATGTACCACTAAAATCTAATATACCATCCGAATTATACTGATTATCCCTTTTCTCTCCATTTGTTTCATTTATAAATCGTTTATAAATGATCAATTTGCAGATATATTTTCTGACAAGAATACAAAAGCATCAATAATTTTAAATTGAAAAAAGTTCTCCAATCTTTTCACGTAATACAAGGATTTGATTAAATATGTGATTTAATTAAATATGATTTGATTAAATATGATACAAAATGTATATAAATAAGAATTTTAACGAATTATAAAAATGTAAAAGAATGAACTTTAAAGACCATTTTAGAATTAGAAAAAGGACTCTAGTAATAAATCTAATACAAGCAAAACGCTGATCCGTGAATATTGATGCGTAAATTATTTATTGCTAACGCGATGATATAGATATAATTTGTGAACAATTGGGAGGTACTCACCAAATGAAATTAAAATAAACTCAAACATTTCAATTCAGGATTTGAGTCTTCTCAGTGCGGAAGTCAAGTACAAACTACTTGAGCAAATACAAATAGTTTGTACTTGACTTTCGCACTGAAGAGGACTCGAATCCAGAGTCGAAATGTTTGCGTTTACTTTAACTTTATTTGGTGAATCCCAATTGTTTGCAAATTGTATCTATCGCGTTGGGAATATAAAATTTATACACTAAAACATCCGTGCAGGCCCACATACGCACATTTTACAAAATTGTATTTCAAATTTAATTCAATTCAGAAAAATATATATATTTCCATAATTTAATATATTTATAATCTATAAAATATCAATCCATGTGTGTTAGTATATATAAATAAATTCTAAATTAATATACAATATTTATTGTTGCTCTGCTTAATTCTGAGAATATTTCGCAATCGATCAATTCGCATTATGCTATTTTTCCGTTTAGATTTTTGTACGGGAGTAAAATAATGAGCAATCATGCCGCTCTATTTTCTTAATGTAGAAATCGACCGGGAGTTTCGCTAATGCGATCGATTTAATTTGGCCAAGCTCGGAAATCTGGAGCGAGGTCTCCTAACGCTTCAACGAACGGTTACCCCATTTCAAGCAATTACTTTTCATTCCCGCTGCCGACTCGCGAGCACCTCGTAACACCAGACGTACAAGCCAGCGGCAGTGTTCCGCAGATTACAAGTGAAGCCGTGATAACGAAAGAGAGGGATTTCATTCCGAAAAGTAAGGCAGGAACAAGTCATTCCTCGATCGACAAGTTCACTCGTGCCAATGTGAAGTCAGGATCGAGCCAGTCTCTGCACTTTTACACAAAAACTGCAAAATTAGGCTTTCCCGGCTTCTTTCTTTCGCATTTGTTTCACTTGCGTTTGTCCTCTCGTTTCTTCGATTCTCACACTTTCATTTCTCCTCCATTCTATTTTCACTGTCGAGTTTTACCTCTCGCGCACTTTTCTTTCTCTTTCTTTCTATCGCTAGTCTTCTCCGCTCTGTGTTCTTTATATTTCCGAATTCTTTCGGCATTGTCTGCCGTGTGTTTCTTCGTTCTTCTAAACTTTCTACTCCACCTTTGATCCTTCTACGGGACGCATGTTATTACACGAATCGATCTTCCCTTTCCCATTCATAGACCCGATGGGGATCGGAAAAGATGCAATCTAGGATGAGAAGGTCTTGGACGCAAGAGACGGAACGAAAGCGACTCTTCGAGCGATATCTTCAATCGGCTGACAAATTCATTCCATCCCGCGGAAGACGCGACATCGGCATGCATTTATATCGCAGGCTTGGTAAAATACGCCGCAAGATAGGTGTAGCGCGTGAAAAACTGCCGATGGATGTGTCTTTTAAGGATCCTCTTTCTGCCCGCGTATCTAGCGCAGCCACAGCTCTCTTTCTGTCTCAAGTTCTTTCACTGCACACTGTTCCACGGAGATACCGACGCCACTTTCGCAGACAGCCTCCGTGGAGTCTGGCATATTAATGCTTTATGGTAATGCGCGCCGGCACCGGCGTATCAGCGAGGCGGGAATCGAGGAAATGGAAACCAGAAAGCATTCATCATCTTTGTTACGTATTCAGGCGTACGTCATCCGCGTAAGCGCCGGTCTCTGTAATTATTTTGCATCGCTTTATTGCAGTTTTCCAAAAACGCAACTGGAACCTACACATTTTTTCGGTCACTTTAGTATAAATCTGAGATTCTTAAAAAGATTGTGTGTAATATGTTTTTGTAAATTATGTAGTACATATAGCAAATAATTATACATAGTGATAATTTGAAATCTTTTAATAAATATAGGTATATGTATTACGATCATATAAATATTTGAAAACTATTTTCGGCAGAAAATAAAATGATTAATTCTCCGCTGCACGTGGGCTCACCATGCAGTGATTGTTTGGATAAGAAAGGTTTTGATAGAATAAAAATAATTCGGATAAAAAAAAGAATAATTCTCGATTTTGATAATCGAGTAAAAATATAATTCAGCATTCTCTATAATAATATTAAAATAAAAAATACATATATTTATACTGGAATTTACTATTGTCTCTTAATTTTCGTATTTATTATTGTATCAATAGCCAACAATTTTACACAAAAATATTAAATTCTATTTTTTTATGTTACATTTGCAAAAATTTGAAATATTTTTATTAAAATACACTCAGTATTTATTCTTTATTTTTTTATAAGAATTATGTCATTTTAGTTCCGAGATATTAATTAATGCTTTTTAATCAATGTGTACACAGTGTCAATAACCGTGTTACAAATTTTAACATTATCAGCTACAATTTAATAAATTTGTTTATTAAACTGCAGCAATGGTAAATATGCAATATAAATAACATTCTTAAGGGGAAGTACGGTCAGTGTAATAAATTCTAAATTCACGGCTAATCAGTTCTCTGGCTTCTGCGTCCAATTATACATATTGCTCTACTAATTGTAAGTGCTAGCGTTGTGCCTTAAGTCGCTTCCTCAAAATTTAGTCCGACACACTACGCGTGGCGTAGTTGAGTTAATTTGAGCGTGCAAGCCGCAAGATTGTCTCGGCATGCCTCTTATTATCATCCGGAACTGTGATTACTCTAATTACATCGGTTAATCCTAACACAAGCGTGAAGGATTAGAAGACCGTCCAATGTATACTTGTGAAGTTCTCAAATTTTTCATTTTCTAAAATAGTTGCAACTTATATTACAGTTATACTATTTGTATCAAATTCTAAAAGTATTATTTTTTTTAGAATTATTTGCCATAAGAAAAAACCGCTACACAATTATTTAAATAAACAAAACAAATATAATGTTAAGAAATATCGAGTTCCTTAATTAATTTATAATTGAATAATTTTTTTCACGATAAATGTATATTTATTAAACAATGCACATTGTTTTCTGAGACCAAACCGTAAATCATATGAAGGCATTGCAAAGAAGTTATCGAGTACGCTCGTCCTAGCGAGATTTAGCGAAATTAGACGATGTGTATTATCATGCCAACCAACGCCACCAGCTTTGCAATAGGGTTGATAGCCCACGGGAGGGTGAATAAAGATGGTCCTCGTGTTAGAAGCGTTTTAATCCCTGCTGAGCCAGCCAGTAAGTCAGGGAGAGCTCGGCATAACTCTTCATTCGCAAGGTTAGCCGGTATAACTGTAACTTACTTCCTCTCCCCTTCCTCGTCATTTTCCCCTAACTTTATATCACGCGTATGCCGCTGTTTGGCTCTATATATAGCGCAGACATTTCCGTATCCACGTCTTCCGGTGAGCCAAATATTTCGCACCACCAATTTTACCCTTACGCGAAACAGGGGGGAAGTAGCCAAGAGATAGACGGTAATACCACTTGTTTGAATAATTACTCGTTGAGTGCGCGGCAGCCCTTTTGGTCCCGACCGCAGAGAGTAACATAAATAAAGAGAAGAGATAAAATATACGTAAAATTCCACTAAAAATTCTTATCAAATTGCGGGCGATATTATTATATATATAATATTTACACATAAAATACATATAAATTAATATTATATTCAATATATAAGATTAACGTTTTCTTTCTTTAAGAAAAGTCCGAATGTTTTAAATACAAAGTATGCGCAACGCGTCGTACCGATATTCCTAGAAACATCGAGTTGTCCCCGGCGAAACGCTATAGGATCTCTAATCGAGGTCGTCGCAGTCCTTCGCCGTTGTAAAGGAGCATTTACGTTACAGCTATCGCGAGATAGCGGAATGAACGGGGCAAGAGGGTGGATTGGGGGGAAGCGAACATTGTTCCCGGTCTCGTCGCCATTCTGGATCTCGAAGATTAACCATGTAGCATGGTAATTAGGGCTCTCTCTCTGTCTTGCATCGAGATGCTGCCTAGTTTCATCCTGGCTGTTGGCGAACCTAGATGCCCTTCGGGACGCTCCCCGGTGTCGTAGCCGGAGTTGCACGCCAGCGGGGTTGTATATCAGCGGAGACGTTGTGCTAGCACGTCCCTACCTTTACACAATAACCCATTGTTGTCCGTCGGACGTTACCGTTTCCCCAGTTACCGTTCATCGAAGACAAAGCTACCAGGCCGCCGCTGCACTGTCTCGTTGGCTCCCCGTCTTCCGCGCTTGTCTACCGTTGTCCCCGCCACCAATTTTCGCGTTCTCTCTTTCCCACATTTTCCTAAATCGCTTGTCATAACATTGCGAATATCCAACTCAACGATGTGAGCGCAGCCGATTTTTTACGAGTCATCCCTTTGTTTCAATACTAAAATATCTAACCCTTGATCTATCAGATGAGTAAATTCGATTTAATTAATTAATCTGTCATTGAATGTAGGAAAACAGCTTTGCAACTATTGGAAAATTCTTTAATATGATTGCACTTAGATCCAGGAAGGAATTATAAACAACAACTAATTATATTAATGAATCTCACAACAGTTGGGAAATTGCTTTTCCTGTTGAATGTAGCCGTTGATTTAGCTGATTTGTAGAAATTTCTCAAACGATTGCAAAGAATGATCGCGTTTTGTTTCAAAACATATAACAATAAAATACTAGAAACTATCTGCAGGATTAAGTTTGGAATATAATCTTGTCGCGCGTGCGATCGTAATCGTAAATATTACTAAGATACCTTCACGATGGGTATGAGAGAACAAGTGCTAGCTATTCAAGGATGCTTGATGCACTCGAGAGAAAATGTAAGTTCGAAACAAAGCCTGTTTTCAAACGACAATAAAAGCCGCGCTTTCACGAAGTTAACAACTGTTACAGCCTCCAACGAAGAGCGCAACGGCCATAGCGTACAACAATAGTAATACGTAACGAAGTCAAGGCACATTAAATCGAAGAACTTTGGATACCATCATGTTTCGTGAAAACGATTGGAGCTGTTTCGCTCAGCTGGGGCGCATCGATGTCGTTTCGGAGCACTGAAGCGAAAAGTCGAGAAATAAAGTAAACGTGACTGGTAGTATTTGTGGGTAATATTGCTGCGAATAAAGTTCAGGTAACAGACGGAACTCGAGTGACGTACCGTTAATAACAAGTAATAATCTCGGAGAAAAGTACTTTATCCGCAATTAAACAATTTCATTAAGTTTATTATAAACGTTAATTAATATTAAAATATAACAGTTAACATTTAATTATCCATTCATATTAACAATTTATTCTCTTTGATGAATAAACAATTATACAACTAAAATATAGTCACGTTTAATCCAGACGTCAAGGAACAAATCTTTATTGCTCAGATGATTATAAATAAGGTCATAAAAAATTTTTTTATAACTTTAAAGTAGCAATAATATTCTCAAAAATGGGGATAAGGAAGGCAAAGAGGTCTGCCGACTACGTCGCACCGGTAACTCACTTTGGTTTCTAAATGGGGCATGTCTCGAGAGTTCGGCGAGGGCGAGGTAGATCACCGTACCGTAAAGAAAAAGTTTCGCGCGTGGAGAATAACGACGATACATGTAACGGAGTCTTGGACCATTAAATCGCCGGAGTTTCGGCGACGTCCTGTTTCGAGGGAAACGAACAGGCTTCCGAGCAACTGCCACGCGACCGCGTTCCTTTTAGCGGTTAGACGTATAAGTAAAGAAGAGTTTATGCGTGGCGACTATAACAATGAGTGTTCTTTTCCTGGGAGGGAGACGGAAAAAAGTTTGGCTGCCTGCCATCGTGGGTGGTCGCGATTTCTGAGAGGCCATCCTCTCGTGCAAGTGGTTACATGTATTTTCGTGTTCACGATACACGGCGTATCTTAACGCGATAAGCGAACTCTGATCGTGCTACTTCAGTTTATTCATTCTTCATGCGTTCTATCTACTGGTGACGTTCGCCGGAGTATGCAGACGTCACGATCGTTACCGCAGTCCGTTGGAGAATTTATTCTCCTTGCGAATCGTGCGAGTTCTGGACACGTGGCGAAACAAGGCTCGACGTCGGTCGTTGTACGGGCGCGCCTCGTTCGAAGTCCACCGTGGTCTGGCATGCTGCCAAACAGGCGGGGTCGAAGCTAGCCTCGCGGGATCAAGAAACTCTCGCGACAATTCTGCGCATTATAGGTATGCGCTTACTGTAACATCCTTCCGCAAGGTTACCTGCGACATATGCTTGCGCAATTAAACTGCCTTATAATCACTAACTGGAACTGTCTGGGTTACAAACGGATAACAATGATTTTTGTCGTGTTTCATATTTTCCATTTAGGATGTTTCCTTTTTTCGAGACAATTCTAACCAAACAAAATTCAATTATAAACTTGAATTTTACTTCCTCGATAAAATTGTTATTAGTGAGGAAACATAGGCTTCTGATCTTTTTCATTTTTTATTAGTTAGAGACATAACTGTGAACAAAACTTAATAGTTTTTCACAACGGATATTGCAATACAAGATTATGTTTTGTGATACATAGAACTTGCTTCACTATAGCAGATAGGAAATACAAAAATAATGTGTAAAGTATAAATACGTGTCCTATTTTAAAGTTATAACCATTTTTATGTCATAGTTACTTTCTTAAATATTTGTTTATCAAGCTTGACAGTTTTGAACCTGTATTTCACAGGCGTTCGTATATTTTTATCTGTTTCCTTATCTGGTAGATATCTATTAGAAAAATAAACATCTTGCTTCAACTGAGTTATATTTGATAAGTCCAAGTAATAAATGCATGTCTGGCATTTTCTAATTTAAATAATTACTCATTATTACTTCTAACATACAACAAGTTAGTAAATAATTAAGTGTCCCTAACAAAAATATAAACTGAAATAATGTAAATTCAATGCACAGAATTAATGTCAACAAGATAGGAAAATATCCAGGAGATATCCAGCATTGTTTAAAAATACCGACCATTTCTGGAACACAAAAAGTGACTATAACTCTGAAACCAGGTGAAATAGAATTGTTTATATAAACTTTACATATTGGTTTGATGTCTCCCATTCGTTTCTAAAGTGCGTTCAACATGTTATGAAAAATACTATGTACATATAATAAATATAAATTATTCCATATCATATAAATTATTTTTCACATGATGATTAATGGCAATTCATATCTGGAAATTAATTATATGAAAATTCTCGACAAGTAATGTTCAGCGTGTCTGTAGCCACGCAGAAATAATTAATATTTAATGTACCTACATCTTTTTCTCTCAACAAATAAAGACTCCAATCTCCGGAAAAAATATGATACAGCAAAATAATAATGGCAACAAATATACCGCAATGTACAATATAATTTTAATTTAGTCGACATTACATTACAGAAAAATAAATTATAATTCCTATTCGCGTTTCACTTCTTTTGCTCCAGCAATTTCGTAAAATGCGATGCTTTAATAGCGTGCTGTGCGTCCATCGTGCAACACCGTTTATGCAGGCGTATTCGGACGCGCCGATGGCAACTCGAAACGATCACGTGGAATTACGTGATAGCGCATAATTCAATGTGATTTAATACGTCGATGTAAATTTGAAAAGATCTGCCCGAAAGCCGCGCCATATAGTCGGTTTACGTGCACGTAACCACGCATTTTCAGGAATTAAATCGGATCTTTTTAAACGAAATTTTGAGCGGGCTGTCAACCAAAGCTCGTTTATCTTTCTTTTTTTCGCGTTGCACTCGCGTCAAAGCGAATGTAAACGCCGCGACCGGCCGATACTGGAAGCAATTAAAACGATATCTTGCTTTTTAAACTGCAGTAATTACAAACGCGCGTTTTTCCTCCATGTTTACGTCACGGTAGAGCCAAAAAGCCAAGAAAATATTTGCACTGTCGTGGAAATTGCAAACTCATGCACATGCATTATGGGAGAAATTATCACGTATAATATTGGAAAAACATATCTCATACGCGCGTGAGAATGTTTACAAAGCACTAACTGTAAAAGAGGTAGGTAACTTCGTACGTTCTTCTGGATTTCTTTCAACTTGTGTTTTCAAGCATTTTCTTAAGTGCATCTCAAATCGATGAAGTAAACAGAATAGAACGACTTTATGTGAAAAACGAATTACGTTTCAAGCTTTTCAAAAGTATTTATATTACCCAGAAGAAATACTATATCGTAGATTGCTTAGAAACACGTTAATGGCCACGGAGAAACATATTTCATAGCCGATATAGGTATCTGGAAAATGAGGTCCGCTGGATTTACGAGCGGTTCGCGATTATCATTTCCCCGCTATGCGATTTATGACCATTCGATACTTGCAAATTGTCAAGAACCGAGAAAAAACTTCCCACGCGGACCTGCGAGAGCTAAGATGATTTAAGCTGCAAAAGCAAATCGTTAAATCTCAGCTAATATATATCCTATATACGCGCACATTGCTATAGAGATATTAAAAATATGTACATATATATCTTTCGCTACTTATTTTATGACGTACGAGAAACACAGGAAAATGCAACATGTGGTAAACGAAGGCAGATTTGTGAAAGTAATAATCGCGCAAGAAAATATAATATTTATGCAGTTTTTTGTATCGAACTAATATACTATCGAACTTATACACGTATCATAATCATAAATTTCTTGATTTTTTTTCTTAGCAGAAATTTAAGTAGATACTTTCCAAATATATTTCCTCTCGCTAATTTTTAATATTAAATATTAACAAATTTTACAACAACTTGGCAATCAAATATTTATATACATAAAATGTGAATTCATTATCTATGGCTTCACGGGATTTTTTATTACAGAAATGTACTCTCTTTGATACGGCAAGAAGCGTATAATAAACGAATAAAAATGAACGACAAAAATTGCTTATAGACATCAATTTTAACATACTTGAAAATACAAAATTAGCAACATAATGCGACATTATCAATGTTCGATACAAGCGAGATAATAATAATAATGATTTCGAGAAAATCTATTTGATAAGAACGTTACGATCTAAATGTGAAAATAATTGACGTTATCCGTAGAAGAACGAAGTGACGTTGCTAAGTTAAATACTGACGCCTATAATCCCGGTTTAGGTTAATCTCCGTAAACCGACAGGACAGATACAGGCATATAGGTCTCCGTATCAAAAATACTGCTGCTTAATAATTCCTCATGACGCATGTATGTGATTAATATTCTGCAATTATAAGCGGATTTATAAAAGTTGATTTTCTAAAACGCATAAAGTTATTTCTTCCTGAAGGAATTCTCTTCGAACAAAAGTTTCTCCCGAGTTCGCAAACTAATTTCAACTTGGACAATTGTATCATTTTTTGTGATTTCTCTCATTGGAGAAGTTGTTTCTCAATGGCGTTTGATTGTTTATCGAGTTTTAGCTTGAAGAATAAAATAAAGTTCATCGTCTATAAAGTATACTCAAGCCACAGAAAAAAGTTATATCTTACTTTTTCATTACAGATAACTTTGAAGTATATTTTCATGTAAAGTAATATGTTCAATCAATTCACTTATTACATTTATTAGGTATTATATTATAATACGTAATTAATGTTATAATACATTCATATAGGTATTATAATATATTAATGTTCTCTATAATACATTCATTATATATTAGGTATTAAGTTAAGCATCTAACTTATCATCTCGTTACATGTTCTAGTTTGATTAAATCCTAAGTCAGAATAGACTGTTCAACTCTTGCCCTTTGAGCCGCTTCTGTTCTATCCTCGATCATGGTTTTAGTGCGATACGTTGAGTGATCCTGACGCTACAAGTTCTTGCACGTAAGTCTTGATGGTTTAGCGTAATATTAATCGTGCTTTGCGGCGATCAATCATAAGCGTAGACATTTAATGTCTTAATACAAGGGCGATTTGCGGACAAAATTTTAATTAAAAACTTCGAATAGGTATTTATGTTTCTTTCATCTATCATATATAAAATATATGTATTAGAAAAAAAGAGAGCGTGGAAGACAAATTTAATGATAATTTAATTTATCAACGCGCGGCATAACACTTTGCCTGTCATTTTTAATAAACGCAGATTGTGTTGTGTCTTCGTTAAAAAAAACGCGGCAGAGAAATCAAGCAACTTTTTCCTTGCGCTGTCAGCGCCTTCAATTAACCTTCGTTAAAGTCGAAAGATCTATCCGTCGCTTCGAAAGTACGACGAAATTACCGAGTAAATCTCAGCAGATAAGAAGAAAAATAAAAAAAAAAGCAGTAAAGGGCAGTTGGAGAAGAGCCGCTCCTACAACTAATTACTCCAAATTCTCTTCACGTATTCGCCAGATAATCGTAACTCATTAGAAAATTAATTCCGAAAGGCTTTTCACAACGCTGTAGCCGCGGTAATATGAAAACTTTTACGGCGTCACATTGGTCCGACGCAACGCCTTCAATTAACGTTCAAGTCGAAAGAATTACTCGCGCTTTCACGCCTTCAGTAGGGTGACATTATTGAGGTGGGAGCGCCAGATTATGGTCGGAACGTGGAGCGAGGGACGACGGATATAAACGTAGGGGACGAAAAAGCGTCGAGGATGGAAGTAGCGAGTGTGAGAGTCAGTCTGAGTCTCTAGTTTTCGCCACGTTCTCCACTCCACCAGCCAGAGCAGCCGGTTATGCATCCAATTCCATTTCCCATTTCAACTTTTCTCATCTCTAGCGACCCGCTCGCGCGCGAGAGAAGTTAAATACCGTTACCGTAATATTCAATCATTATTTCGATCATTAAAGTAACTCTGGGATGGCAGTGCGACCGAAGACGAGGACGAGCGATAAAGACAAGATTCTTTCCAAAGAATCTTGGTTGAAATTGGGGGAAAAAAAAAGATTTAACTCACGGCAGGGCTGTAACTAAATTTGGATTTTGGCACTCTCTGTTTTTCCTGCCACGGTAAACTTACGAACATTTGTTCCGGGAGCAGTGGAAATTGAGAGAAAAAGAAAAAAATCGTACCATTGGTCTGCTGTTTTAACCGACTCTAAATATTGGAATTGTAAAATAAAGCGTGCACTCTGAAAATTTGTTCGTATTCAAACCATTCCTTCTTTGCAATTTAATTGAAATAATTTTAGAATTAATTGAAAAGGTAAATTTTTGCTCGTACGGCTGTTGTAGGTCAAGGAAAATTACGGACTTCAGGTCGAGATGTATGTCCATGAACGAAATTATTGTCAGAAGTTGATGCGCGCTTGTCAACGTTGTGATACCGTCGCGCTGTTAATATTCATAAAACGGTCCGGGCGCGGTATTTCATTTCAAATCATTCCAACGCCCGGCGCATAATGAAAATAAAATCTCTTGTTTAAATTTCACCAGAATTATTATTACGAAACGCCGCGCTGTCGCGCCGCGGAAAAATACGGTTGCAGGTTATGACAGACATCTCTGCGCGCAAATGTCACTGCAAAAAAAAAAAAAAGCAGAAGGCATTTTTGCGCGAGCTACGCTAGTTTCTATCTTTTCTCTTTTTCTATAAAATGAGAAATTTAAAGATGTGCGTCTATGCTGCCACAAGGACAAACCAAACACGAACTTCGCGAAAGCTAACGCTGGCATTGCTGATTCTCATGTCTTATGTCTTCCTGTAAAAAGCATCACGTTTCGAAATTCCACGAATTATTCATCCGGAATTGCACGACATGGTAAAAAAGAGCGCGTTGCCTGCTGTATGCGCCAGCGATGTGGTTTATTTTCCTAAATAGTAAGTCGCAAACACATAACGAGGCAAAACAGGCGGCCTCTCTACATTTCGCCAATTTCGTAAATGCCAATTCATGAGGCGTATGTGACTTGAAATTCAACGGAATTATCTGGCGTCGTGCACAAAGGAAGAGTGGCCAATGTAAAAATCGCACTGCTATACGGAGTGTATCAAAAGTTTCAGACGTTCCAGTAGTTGCAGATTTTTGAGCAGAGTTAATACTTCTAATAAAACAATCTAATTATATTATAAATGTCATCTTTCTTAACAATTTTCTAATTTTTTTTTATTTATTTTAATGAAATAAGATTTGTATCCGTATAACCGAGAAAAAATTCGTTACTTTTGCAACAACGTGTACGTAAAGTACAAATCGGAAAGGATACTAGAATCCGCGAATTTTTAACTTCTGTAATATTTATTCATAAGACGCACGTGAGATAAAATCCAATAGAATTTTCGTTATTCGTTTCGATATCGGTGGGCTATAATTTGTTTAGAAATAGCAGTTTCTTTCAAATCTGATTGCAATTCTAGATAAAGTAATGAAGTTGCTTCCCGACTTTACAATTTCATTTTAGTTCCTATAAAGAGAAAGATCCTCTGAAATAGTGATATTTCAGTACTTCCTTGATTTTACGATAACAGATTTCTCTGATAATAGTCGAGCTAAAATTTCAAAATTTAAAATACCAATAATCGTAACAGAGTTTCTGGAATAAGTGATTTGTGACGGACGGTGTGTATCAGATATATGTCAGTTGAGATTGAATGAAATTACATGTTTCAATAAGCAAGCGATCTAATCTAGGAATGCCAATGATGATGAGATGGAAATTTGAAACAATCCGCGAAAAATTTAATCAACGATATCCAATCTTCTCTATAAACTCGTGTCCATCTCGTATTCATAGGTTTATTACGCAAGTTAAACGGTCAAATAAATTCGTCACTTTCGTGCATTTAGGAAGTGACGGGTTAAAAGTCGTGTACAATAAATGCAAATTACATCGACCAAAATCCCTGAAAATTTTAGTGCATAATTTTGCTTTTATTTGCTATGCATCGTCGGATGTGGTTATTATTATAGATTATATAACGCGCAACATTAATGTAAATTAGTCTAGTAGATAATTTCCTTGTATCTAGTGATTCGTTACGTCTAGCGACGGAATTTCGAACATCCGCAGCTACGGTACGGTGCCGACGCAACGTTACATTTGACCTGGTTTCACTTGACTCAGAGTTAATTGCGTTTACGTGTAAGCGAGTTGGTCTTTCGATGAACAGGAGACAGCGGCGTCGTTTTTACGTGTCAGCGGATACGTCTTAATGTTCTGTGAAATCCAATGGCATTCAATAATACTCAATTAACTCTGTCAATATCGAATCGTTATTTATTAAGAGAAATATTTATTCACGAGCTATTAATATATAGAATTTACTGTTAGAAATTTCTTAGAAAATCCCTTGGAAAACATTTGTGAATAGATTAATTTTGTAATTTATTTATCGTTATTAATAGTCAAGAAAACTAGAGAATATGTTGATCGCATAAATATCACCAATCGTACACGCAAAGGATTTTGCTAAAGTATCTAAAAAAACAAATCGAAAAATAATTTTTTTGGACCATCAAAATAATTATGTAGGACGTTCAAACTGATTGTCAAAATTTTTTGCAGCGTTGTTTTTTTGCAGATTTTTATATCATTATTTTAAGCGCCCAATAAATTTATTTTCAGATCTCTCTCTCTCTTCCTCTATATTTAGCTAAATTTTTAGATATTTCAGTAAAATCGTTTTTTCGATGTATTTATATAATTTTTGCCATATACCAAAAGTTAATTCTAACTAGTGTAGTGCTGAAAGATTCCGAATAAAATTGGCAAAGGTCCAGGGTATTGGACACGTGCAATGGCGAATCATGATTCGTTTTTGTAATACTACTCACGTCGTACGCGCGATAGAATTTCTGATGCTGGTGCAATTCGGAACTGTTTTCGCGACAGATACCGGACCGGAACCGGAAGATGGTATGCGCCTCGTGCCCATTGCGAACGACCCATCGACATTGGTCTGATATTCTCTGCTCCGGGAGATGGCACGAAACCTATCGGAGCAATTAAACTACCAGCACAGACAGAGGTAGTTGCGACGTCACAGCATAACGGCGACCATTAAGATAACGTGGCCGGGGGTGATTAGCCTGCCTAATTACTGCGAGATGCCGTAGCCCGTCTCGACTATCGCCCGCGTCGCTCTTCTCAATGACATGCTCTTCAAGATTCGCTAGATACGTCTATCCTATGAATCCGGTCTCTCGTGATGTCCTCGGTCGTACAGGTATGCTAAATATACGGACGTAATTCCGCAAATGAATTGGTGGAAGTTTTGATTTAAGATCGAATAAAAAACTAAAACAGTCTACAGGCAGCAATAAATATTGCTGAATGTATTTGCTGAAGCAAAGGGATTTCTTCTTTAGCGTCGCGATAGTAAGGTCACATCACGATTCGAGATATCTTCGCGAAGGCGCATAACGAAGAATCGTTTATCGCGTGCTATGATGCATTTTCTATGATCTTCTGGAAGAACCGTTGTTAACTTGGAGTATTAAACGCAAGAGTATGATAATAGTACGATGAAGCATTCACTAGGAATATTTCCTTGGCGAGGAAATCTCAGAGAGGCGAAACCTCCGCGTTATTTGCATCAATCCTTTAAAGTGACTGAGATGGAACGGAATCTACTTTGAGCAAGAATTACGGTTATATCTCTTTGCTGGGGCATGTTATTTATATTTCACGCGATTTCATATCCTGGGACGCTGCATTATTCGATATGTATTTATTAAGCTAATATTTTTCATAAATGGTCAGTTTATAATAATAAACACACGAGTGTTATATACCTATCTTACAAAAACTATAAGCATTGATCAACGTTAAAAATGCCAGTAAAAAAATATTATGTCGGTCATTAAACAAAAAAATATATATATATGAACAATATAAATTATTTTTATACGTATAATAGGTACTTGAAATTTTCGCATATATTTTTAAATATCGGCACCATTTCTGCATATAAATATTTACATGAAGATTTATCAGATATTGAAGAATTTCCCGCGAGCAATGCAAAATCCAAATGACAGCGTACACAATTTTATCAACGATTAATGACTTTAATCAGCTTACGGGCAATGGCGCGGTAACAACACAATTTATAAATTAGTAGGAATAGAGGCGCCGGCGATTTTTCAATTACAATTTGCCGATTTTATCGCGCGACGTCGCTCGTAACTTTTCGGGTATCGATGCTATCGCGCGGAAACGACTGCAAAGCACAGTTGTCTGCAATTTTGCCAATAGACAGAGACAGGAAACGAGGGAAAGCAAGAGGGAGAGAATATGCGAGAGATTGGGAGAGAGAGGGTGGACAAGAGAGAAAATGAGGGAGAGAGCAAAGCCGACAATTCCACGAAATTACGAACAGGTCGGTGGCGGCGGCTACGTCATGCGGCCAATTAATTACACTTTACAATCGGCGACAGTTATTCATTGATAGACGGCCGGTTAATTAATCGAAGTGGGCAAACAATTAGCATCTGGAGCACGGGATCCTATCGGCCTCGACGATAGGAGCCATCGCTCACGTCGCGTCGCTACGGCAATTCGGCACACGGTGTGTAAATTAATTAACCGGAAAAGTCAACCGGTCTGCCGGTTGGCGTAGATGTTCATTTTAACTTCGCCGTTGAACATCGGTCGTTGAGCAATCAATTCCAGGACGCTCAATCTGTCTATGTTTCTTTCCTCGGCGAATAAAAGGAAGATGAAACTGATTTTCGAAGCTGATTAGCTAACAAGATCGGTCGCGATCGACACTTCTAATTGTGTAGCTTATACTTTTTGTTCAGCGTGTCATTATAAATGTTTACAATTTAATTATATCGAGATATCGGAGATTCGCAGAAAGATCCTAGACAATCGACTGCGCACTCGTGCTCTCTTCTAAGACTACAGGTAATAATTAATGCTCGCTATATTATCACCGCGGCCCGGAGATAAGTCAGCATTAATTATTGACGATAACGCGGTAAACTAACCCCCGACGGCATTAATTATGCTAATCATTATGCTAATGATTACACGACCAGCACTTAGCCACTTCATGCATGTATGCATGAATCGTCGGCAAGTAACCATACTTAATTGTTTGATCGTATAATCGTTGTCTCTACCAAGCCAGAGCATAATTGTTATAAAATTCTTCGCAAAGTAATTAGAAGTTTGTCGCGTATAAAGAAACTTTTATAATGCTTAACGATTTCGTGACGAAAATAAAGAATATATCAAAGACAAAACATTAGCGATATTAAAAATATATCGAGATTAGATCCTTAAAAAAAAAACTTTTTTGTAGAAAAAAGATTTAAAATAGAATTTTGCCGAAAAAAATCAAATGACCCGAGTTAACAAAAAATATCGCTGTCGATTTATAATTCTGAGAACAAACATGACAAAGTATGTGTCACCAACATATTTTACCGCATATCTGAGATTCGTTGAAATCTGAGAGGGACGATTTCCTTCCGCGAAATTTTCATTTAATCTCGCATAGGCGGCGTGTCCGCGACAACGGCGGCAAGTTGGAGAGAGTAAAGCGAGTTGTCGGCAGTCAGAGAGTACACGCGTCAGCAATTCTGCCCTGAATATTTGGTAATTTTAGCGTTTCTCGGATGGACGCGAGACACGCGCGAAGGACAGGAGCCGAGAGAGAAAGAGACAGCGGTCCGGCGAGCTGGGAATGATGTAATTACGTAGTTAGCGGGACCTCACGTAACGGCTTGACATCTGTCTTCTGCCTCGAGAGTCGTTCTAACCGGCATCTGCCGGTGTCGCCCACTTCGTGTTTCAAGAAGCATTTTTCATCCGGCCGGATAGCCGGGGCTCCTCGTTATTTCCTGAAAAGATTAGAGAGTGAACGGTCGCCGCGCGCGAGAGGGAGAGGAAGACTGGACGGGTGGCGAGCGAGAGAAGAGGATCAAAAGACCAAGGATCGTCGGTCGCGTCGCTAATTACGTCGCAATCGTCAATGGTATGTGGAAGATTGTCCCGTGCGGCTTTATCGTGCACATTTATCCCGGATTTTGTCCGACGGTTTATAACCGTAAATTGATTTTCCCAAGCATTTTCCGCCAATTGTTCCGGATTATAGCGAACGGAATTTTCAAGGGATTTCCGTGGTGGAGAGTACCGGCTACGTTGTCTCGTGGATTATCGATTTCCGGTCCGTGTTATTTGCCCCTCAATACACATAGCTCCAAGATATCTTTGTACTTTTTATTTTCTCATTTTTGAGAAAATTACTGTTTTATTGTATCGATATAAGGACGTAAGTATAATAACGTGAAACTAAGGTGGTTCTTTATTCCACGGTCGTGCATAAATCTGCTGGACGATCGTAGAACCCGAGTAAAAGCGTTCTCAATAGTCGTTCGATACCTAAATACGACGGGACTGCGATCGATGGTTTTTCTCTCGGAATGAAGTGCCCCGAGCCAACATTTATCTTCAGAGCCGAGCGGTTAGTGCAAAAATTAGCTTCTCACCGTAGTAAAGCAAAAAAATAGTGGCAAGGATGTCGGATCTGCATAATCTTGAAGGAGTTCCGTGTCGGTAAGAAGAAAACGGGGAAGAAGAACCGGAGGAGAACGAAGAAGGAGAAGCCGAGAGAGAAAAGGCGAAGACGATGATAAAGAAGAAAAGCAGACGTGCAAGGACAAAACGAGCGGCGCTGAAGAGGATGGGAACGCCCTAGAAGTCTAATCCACATTCATCAGGCTTATAAAACACTGGAAGAAGCTCCAGGAAGGAGATACCTACCTTACCTCCGTCGGCTGCCACGTACCTACTCCTCCGACAGCGCGGCGAGAATAAACTCTGTCTCTGAACTCCAGTAACATCATTACAGTCGGAGACGAGTTACAAGAAGATGGGCGCACAAGGAACGGCTCTTTCTCTTTCTCTCTCTACATTTTCATCGACATTCATATTAAAGAACCGGCGCGATAACGAACTTTATTTAGGGCAAGCGTCTGGCAGTCTAATCAGCATTCATTCAGCCGATGGCAAAACCGCGGCAAGGAATCCCCGATTACATTTCATATTCTCATTTCAAGGACTTGTGTAATACGTAAATTATGCAACGTTCCGTTTCCGTTTTGGCACGCTCTCATTCTTCTCGAGCCTACAGAGTTTTACCTCTTTTTAAATAAAAAAAACAAAAAAAAAACATCTTGCTTGTGCTAACTAAAATGTGCAAATACAATGGATAAATAACATTATCACCGTGTCTTTTCCACTTGGCTACAAAAACATTGTTTTCAATGTATCTTGCCGATCCTTTACCAGGATGTGCAAAGGACACAGGGCTATTTCGCCTGTCCGTCGCCTCGAGGCGAACGTCGTGCGAGATCGTTCTCGTTACGCTTTTGTCCGTGCATTCTTCTTGGCAGTTTGTTTCGCCGACGACCAGCGCGACACGGAGGACAGCTCGTCGAAGCATCGGGCCGGCGCCGCTCGTTCTGCCGCTAACTGTACGCGACGCGACGTCACGTAGCAGGATACTTTACGAACGGCGGAAACGGACGGAGGATGGGAACGGACTTGGGGACGAAGCTCGGAATTAGCTGGGCTAGCGACGGTACTTTCCTCGTGATCTCGATGGGGTGGAAACGACTCCTCGGAGGAAGGACGACGACGACGACGACGACGACGACGACGATAGTGCCGGATGCGTCCTGGCGCGGTAGTCAGGTGCCGCGTACGTGACGTCTCTTTTTGCGACGCCCTGCATCCGCGCCGAGCAAAAGTTTTCCTTACCAGCTACCGTTGCAGCTGTTTCTCTCTCTTTTTCTCTCTGTCCCTTTCTCTCTTTTCTTCGTCTTATCGATCAGTCTTCGCGAGCTTCATTCCTTGCACGTTGATGCGCTTCCTTTTTCTCTTTATCCCTCACCTCTCTCTCTCTATCGCAGCCACGGAGATTAATGTACCTCGAAGGCTGTCGCGGACCAAGTTGAATGTCGATGGCGATTATATCGCCGCAAAATCATGAGACTTTTACAAATCGCGGATTCTTCAATTGCAGTTTCTTTCAGAAGTAGGTTCGCTTAAATTTAAAACTTAAATATAGATATTATATGTATAATACATACATAAGATATAAAATTGCAGACTTTTTTGTGAATTGAGAAATAATTTGCCTCTTTCCGATGCTTCTTACTAAAAAATTGTAAGATATATTTCTACTACAGGATTCATAATATAGATTTAGCTTAATTTGAGAGCCATCAAATTTTCGCGAATTTCCACGAAACGTCTTTCTTCCAGTTCCTTCCATGTTTGCATTACGATTTTTGAGACTCCTCTAAAATGCAACCGAAATCGTGAAACTAAAAGAGACCCGTTGACCCAGTTATACGAACGAGCGGGCCCTGATCGATGGCATCGACAGATGTTTTCCGAAAATTCCTGAATTACTCGGCAGAATGCGCGGAAGAAAATTCTGCGATTCTCTCGGTCCATTTATTTCGCCGCCGTGACTCGATAGCGAACACATTTAACAAGTCTCTCGGCATTCGATTCCATAGTGATATAAAAATATATTCCAAATTAAGAATCATTCCGATTCATTGTGCGTATCGTCGCCCTCCATTCGTGACTTTCACGGATATGTGAGAATTACAATGATCGATATCCAATCGTCAATTTTCTCTCTCTCTCTCTCTCTCTCTTTCGCTCTCAATAAATCACTACGTTAGACAGGCACTGGCGGAAGCAGAGGAAATGCATAGTCCGCGAGAGCGATCGGCTTTTTATCGCCGTTATTTTCCCCAGGCCGGCCTTTAGCCTGGATCGTCCTGTCCTCGTCCCGGCTACCTCTGGTCCTCCACAACGGCAAAGGAACGTCCACAAACTTGGCGTGGTAATAATTTTCACGAGAAGGTCGGAACTTGGACCATTCTGCTTTCCATTAGGGGAGAGACGCTTTCCCGAAACTTTCTAGTTTCTTTTTTTTTTTCCGTCGAAAGGGTAACACGGAGATGGTTGCGTCGCGTCGTCAGCGTGGAAGAACCAACCAGGAGATCGTACATCGCGTACTAACCAAATTCACCGCAGTTAAAAATTCCCTTGGCTAGCCCGACCCACGGTATCATCGTTATTAGAACAGTCGCTGGGAGGCGTCGACTGAGTTACGGCGCAATTATGCCGCAGAGTAATACTCGTACGTCAGTCTGAAATGGTCCAGCAGCGGGGTCCCCTTCGCTTACGTACCTCCTCAGAGTGGGTTTTAAATAAATGGTCTGGCTCCGTCGATTCAGTAATGCTCTCATACCGAAATCGCCGAAACACGTGTGTTCATGCGTGTGCGAATTTTCTTTCTCTCCGTTTCACTACTCGTAGTATTTTGCGTTCGTGGAAATAATGGTTCTGCATGCAATTCGCAATGAACAACCAAATGCATTCAATGACTTTTCGGTATTTCAACCCTCTGCCGGCCACATGGAATTTTAACTCTTCCATCACAGCAGTAGGGATCTTCGAGAAACACAGCAATTTTTTATTGTTCCGGCTTATATAAAAATCTAAAAAATATCCTGATATATTTGTTAAAGCTTTAACGCTTTTTACCATAGCAGACGAGTATATTTTATCTATTTTTTACAGATTTAATTTATCAAAATATTAAAAATTTTTCCCTTTATAAAGACCTTAGGCGACGAAAAGTTAAAAGTATCTAAAAAAAAAACTAATTATTCTACATTGATTTTTTATACCTCCATAAAATTTTCAACGTTTTAATAACGTGCTCTAATCTCTAAAACATAAAATATTTAAAAATACTAAATGCATATTGAAAAATTTACAAAATTTCTAAAGAAATATTCCATAAAACATATAGTAAAATTACTTTAAAATTATACTTTATTAACAAAACAAAGTTTAAAATTGAGGGAAATTAGTTGAATAATTATAACGTTTTAGATTTTCTATCATTTCTTTTCGCTTTGTGCCCTTACTTAGTCGTTAAAAAGGATATAAACTCGGTAAAAAGCGCATGATGAATAAGTCATCGAACCTTCATATCAAAGAAGCGTGTGTATCCTAGTAATCGAATGAATTGATCAAAAGTAACCGTGCGAAAAAAAGAAGCTTTCGCGCTTTCATTAAATGATATCATTTTATTACTTTTTAAGCGGTGAGTAAATCGTATTCAAAGCTTAGAATTTTCGATTCATTATATTGAAAATGAACAATTACAATTTTAAAAGTTTCTAATGAAAAATCTGACACACTTGGCGTGCCAAGAATTGCTACGCAAATTTACAATTTGTAATAACGCAAAAAGAAAACAATTGTATCTCTCTCTCTCTTTCTCTCTCTCGCAACTGAGAAATTTAATCCAATTATGGTGGATCATGGAAATGGAATTGACTTTCGCGTTCTTTAGAGAATTCACTCGTTCAACGAAGTCGAAGTAAACGTTAACGCCGGGCACTACGGAAATCTTGAAATCTATTGTTCTCCCAAACACAATACTTTCTTTCCCTGCAACCTCATCGGTCTTATTGTTGCAACGTGCGCGAGACTTATCTCATTGTACGTTTCATTTGAGACTATCAACTCGTCGAATGAATCTTCCCAAAGTCGAAGGTGTAACCAATTTAAACTTTGCGAGTTGCAGCAACGAGTATTGTCTATATATGCCGCTACATCGAGAACTTTTTCAATTTCCAAACCGACTTGTAATAAAGTAGTCATACACATTAATTCTTCTTAACGACCTTCTTTTAAGAAAACAGCACCCACGCGTGCTCTGTTTCTACGATTTAACACACAGATATAATCACGAAATTATTTCAGCAAGACATGCATTAGAGAGAAAAAGAGAACCGAGAAACCAGCGTAAGAAGGCGCGAATCATCCTTTACGGCGAGTTGAAACGTCTACTCATTACTTCAACGCGTAACGAGCTCCCAAAGTCGACATAAGAGAAATCCTCGTTGGAAACTAGACGCCTACAGGGACTACATCTAAGTTTTACTGCGAAAAGTTCCCGCAGGCGAGCGCGCGCCGCATAGAATGACGAAGAAGCGAGGCTTGTACGCTTACGGCAAGTTGTTATCGCTATCACGGTTAGATAACTCTCCGAAGTGCATTCGAGTGATCTTCGTAGAGAATCGCGACGCGGTCTCCGCTGAATCCGCCTAGCCGCTCGCTGGCAGTGATCCATCACGCGACACCCCGCCGTGTTTAGATAAAGTCCTTCTCCTAGACTTCTCCGTTCCTTCTTCTCTGTCCAGACACCAACTCTTTCCTCGTTTTAACATTTTCTCGCTATTCGTCCTAGACTCTGCCGAGCGAAGAACGATGATGAGGATCACGAGTTTCTGATGAGCTAGGGGTATCACGCGACTTAGATAAAAACCACGAGAAAAATCGATGAAATGAATTGTAGAAAATCTGCATATTAGTCGTCTCTCAAAATTTGCATTACTGAGGTATCATTTGACTATCGTTAAAACGACATTGATAAGATATTTTATAGTGACATTAGAGCATTAATTCTCTGGAAAAAAACGAGTATATTATAAAAATTAAAGTTATATTTTTTAAGTACATTACATTCGTTAAAATGCATCTATTTAGTATGGTGTTCAGTCATAATTTTTATTATTAATTATACCTTGTCGTTATGATTTCCACGAGACATCTTTTTACGTGAAAATGACATCAATCAATGAATTGACCATATTCCAATCTCTGGATGCAAATCCGATTGAAAATATCCGGTCAATCATAAAGATGAAGCTTTGAGAAACATGAATATTTACTTTAAAGCAGTAGTTTGGAACCTTCGCACTTTGGAAGATTTATTGGTTTTTATCAACTTTGGTCGAAAATCTCATTGGAAATATGTTTCGACGACGAGCTATAATCAATAATAATGTTGACTAAATATTATATTCCAAGTAAATCCATTTTTCCGAAAGTAATTTTAAAATATAAGCTTGATTTTTTTAATATGCTCGGTTTCTTTCTGACGGAAAATTTCTGACGCTCTTACGTATTACTATATTAAAGATAAAATTAATTAATTATAATGAACGATAATAATAATTGACTCGTATGATTTAAAAATCTTAGAAAGTGTAAAGCCTAATCGAGTATATAAATTCACACAATATAATAAACATTAACATCTTGTTTTCAAGACTCGATTAGGCTTTATACTTTCTAAGATTTTTAATTAATTATGACACAACAAATTATTAAGTAAATCTGATAAACGCAATACGATGCGAATACCTTTCTTCATTCGAACGCTTACTATGCAATTGCTCACAAATCGAATTGTATCTTAATGTGAGGACCGTAACGCGTATGATTTACGGACGGCACGCTTGGACCCACGTTGCATGCGCGTATAACTTATCGGGACACGTAGCGGCAGAAATTTTCAAGTGAAGTTGTCCCACGTTTCGCGGGAGGGTTGATAAATTAGGGAGATTATTAGGAACAGGCTGTTGCAAGAACTGTTTGTTGATAAACGTGCTCGGTGCCGTCGTGCTTAGCTTAGCCGCCGCGTCTTAAGCCGCCGCGTGATCGTAATGGTAAGTCGTAAGCACGTACCTAACGTAAGTCGTAACATAAGGCCCCGCTGCGGCGACGGCGGGAGTATGTGCGGCCTCACGCCGTGCTACGTGCTTATAGTTTCTCATTATAATCGCGGAGCAGTGCTCTCTCCGTCTCTATTTCGTTCCCTGAGGATTGTTTTGTCGGAATTGCAAAAGTCGTGTCGTTAGAGATATTATCAGAATTAAGCCTATTCTACAATTGCGTAAGCGCATTTGTAAGTGATTGTGGTTGCACGAATTGACCAATTACAGTCGAATATGAAAACAATATTCGACAGTGATTGGTTAATTCTTGCAACGATTTACAACTACGCAATTGTAGAATGGGTTTTACATCGCGTGTGAAATATGAAATGGTATGTCAACGACATGGCGATACGTCACTCTTTTTTTTGCTCTTAAAAGTTTCCGTCAGTTTAAATCAACGGTCATTTATGAAGCTTATAATAATGTAAAGGAGACTTATCATGGAACGTGATGGATATTCATAAGAAGTTAAATATTTATCTCGTGAGTAGATATTATTCGCGACAGTATTAATTCTCGATAGCTGCATTATTCATTTCTTGTGGTTACAGGCGAATATATAAATACAATTTGCAAACAAGCTATAATACATTTGTATATGTGTATATATATATAACATTGCATTTTAAGCATTGTATCAATTAGTATTAATGCAGTACTTAACGTTTTGGAGGAAAAGACAAATACGATTTTATGTTTTGTGCAATTCACTCTGCAATCTCTACACTGGAAAAAATTTTACTAAAACTTATATATTTCTTTGAATAATACTAAGTAAACACTTTTTTTTAATTACAGTAAATAAATATTTATTCAATAAAAATGGTAGTTAAATCAAATTATAGGCTTTTGTATCAAATAGACATATATTTACATTTAATAGATATTTACTATTCAAACAAATATGTATTAAAATTTAATTTCTTTTTTTCAGTGTGTACACGTCTTTCTCACGAAGAGATTGCAGAGCGAATTGCACAAAACATAAAATCGTACGTAATACTAACGGTGGTTGCGAAGTCGACCCTCGAAGCCACGAGACTCTTAAGCTCCCACGTGGCTGATGAAGATTTCCCAATATATCCGATAAAGCTCGCCCTTTCTGCACCGAGGTTGTAGTAACACATCACGAAGTCGCGGAAGTTTTACCCCCAAGGCGGGGGCTTTGGGAGCGGAAAACTAGAGAACGAACCTCGCCTAATCACGTTGCCCGAGAAGGGTGCGACGGCGGTGAGGTTCAAGGAGTTGTCGGCGGCAATATTAACTTTGATATTAGACGGCGTTAAGAAGAAACACAGCCAATAACTTCTTGGTCAAAGTGGTCGCGATTGGAGAACGACGC